>NC_043974.1:30867217-31167217 GCF_902148855.1 Sphaeramia orbicularis
GGTCAATGCAACTGTGCCCCCCACCACCACCACCACCACCACCATCACAGCGTCCTTCCTCAGCAGTAATGAAACACTTACACACCCTCAGCGACCTCAAACTCTCACACTTGTCACATGAGGAAGTCAACTCAAACCTGTGCTTTACTGTTGATAGAACAGCTTTTTCTCTTATTGTTGACACTTTGCATATTTTAACAAAAATGACTTTTTTTTTTTTTGCCTACAGGGTGGGGAAGCAAAATTTACAATATTTTGAGGCAGGGATTGAAATACAGTGTATGACCAATTAGTTTATTGAAAGTCATGAGAATTTATTTGCCACAAGAAAATGTACATAATAGAAAATGTTTTTATTCTATGTGTCCTCCTTCTTTCTCAATAACTGCCTTCACACGCTTCCTGAAACTTGCGCAAGTGTTCCTCAAATATTGGGGTGACAACTTCTCCCATTCTTCTTTAATAGTATCTTCCAGACTTTCTCATAATAGTTTTGCTCATAGTCATTCTCTTCTTTCCATTATAAACACTCTTTATGGACACTCCAACTATTTTTGAAATCTCCTTTGGTGTGACGAGTGCATTCAGCAAATCACACACTCTTTGACGTTTGCTTTCCTGATTAGTCATATGGGCAAAAGTTTCTGAAAAGGTATGGATAATAGTGTTAGGTATGATTATGACATCAATATATGTTTGGTTTCAAAACAATTGACGTAGTGCCTGCTGAGAAAAAACAACTAAATGTTCATTGTAAATTTTGCTTCCCCACCCTGTAAATCATCAAATAATCCATTTCTGGTTAAGTTTTTTGTGTTTCCTGAAAAATCTGGGGGAAAAAATGACTTGGGAGATTATTTTAGGAAGTTGACAATATCACTGGGTGACAAAAAAATGTTTTTTGCAAGTTGTCTAGGTTTTTTCAACTGAATTAGGACCATTTTGCACCGCTAAATCCAAAAATGACATCTGTTTTTCTCAATCAGGTCAGTTTTTTTTTGCTAATTTGATTTAGAAAAATTTGATCTTCTCACAAAATTGATTACATTTTTGTGACTTTATCAGCTGATTTTTTTATATAGTTCTCACCCAAAATAGGTTTTAAGAGAAAAAAAAATCATTTTCTAACAGGATGTATTTATTATTTATTATGTATTCACCGCAGATGTAGCAGAATACGTCAGGCTTATTTTTGCAAGATCTTCTAGTTAAAGCCATTTCATTCACCTGTAATATTAAAAAAAACATTAATCATAAATTGGCAAAAGTAAAATCTTCAGAACTCGTTTATTGCAAGAAATATGAAAGAATTTTGTATCATATGATGTGAAAATGCCCATAAATGTAAGCAAAAATGTTCAAAAGCCAATATGTAGCATAGTTCAGAAAGTTTACCTGATTGAGCAAAATGAATGTGATTTTTGGATTCAGCACACCAAAATGATCCTAAATCAGCTCAAAAAACTTAAACAATAAATTTGTTGTTGACCAGTGTATTCATTCATTCATTCATTTATTTGTTTTGAGCAGAAGAAACAAAATTAACATTTTTTGTGTACAAGGAGCTAATATCCAAGCAAATAAATTAATAAATAAAGATGATCAAGACAAAATAGCAATTGCCATGTCCACTAGTAATAACAAAATAAATTCAATATGTACTGCTCAAAAAAGGAGTGGGAAGAAGAAAACTTATTAAATCCCACCCCCATCCCACATTTATACAACATAATAGATTACTTTTGTTTCCTTAATGATATATTAAGATTGTATAAAATTAATGTGACTATTTGAGATTCTTTTAAACCAATGTAACTTACTGGATTACATTTGATCCCTTTTCTAATTACACCTCAAGTCCTAAAAACATCACTTTAAAGCTTTTTTGGTTGAGACCAAAGATTCAAAGTGACACAAACCGCTCAATATTTTAGGATAAAGTCGCTGCAGTGAGAATTGACCCCCTTTGACTCCAGCTGACTGATGGTGTGGCTTCTCTCAATAATTAGAACTGCATCAAGAATAGAATTCTCATCTTATGTTTGTTTGTTTTTTTTAATTGGTTCTATGTAGTATTGGTTTTGCAAACTCTCAGAAACAGGGGAAAGCTTCAAAGCAGAACACACTGAGGACCAAAACCACCAATGAATCACTGCTACAAGTGTAAAGCTCATTGTTTACATATTGTATTGTATTATGTATTATGTATACATTGTATTATGGTATCATCAAGTTTTTTTCTTCAGACCAAAACTCATAGTCGCTTATTTTGACAGTCGATCAAAATAACAGTGATTGATTGGATTTAATCTTCCATCTTTTATGGTCAGAAACAGCAGATCTGACATTTCTAAAGACCATTGTGACGTAGCCTGGCCGTTTAGCGGTTGGAGGTCAGTGAAGCGAGAAAGGAGATGAGGCAGAGGCAGGAGATGGCATGGTCCACAATTTTTTAAATATTTTCAATAATCCTTTTTCCAGACAAAAGTGCAGGTGCTAACAAAGTGCGAATGCTAAAAAAGTGAAAATGCCACAAAAAAGTGCAAGTGCATATGGAGGTTGGAGTAGCAGTGTCTTCTCCAGCAGCAGAACCTCAAGTGATGAAAATGGGCGCCTTTTATACTGTTCTACTAACTGGATAAAACCACTACAACTCCACAGGGGAGTTACAAATCTACATTAATCGCTAAAACTAATCTAAAACCTCCATAACTAAAACCCACAACCATAACCTATCTAAAACCCAAGCTATATACCTAAAAACTCTAAATCTAGACACCAAAGATAAATAAAAACCCATAAATCAATAAAATACACCTCCTGGCTCCCCCACACATTTCCCTGCCTTGGTCCAGGCCGGAACCTTCTTAAGGGCTGTTGTTCATGCGGGGACTCTTTTCGCTGACGGACTCAACAGTGACAAACAGCTGTTTGTCACAACCGTGATTTTACGGTATGTCGTACACTTTTAAAACATAAAGTCAAGTGAGCCTTTTTCCCTCTTTTATGGATTTCTTAGTCTATATTTTTCACTTGCTGCATCGGCTGATAGTTTACATCATGGGTATCTAAATCCGGTCTTTGAGGTCCGGTATCCTGTTTTAGATATTTCCCTCTTCCATCACACCTGGAAGCCATTACATTGTTATTAGGCTTCTGCAGAGCTTGATAATGAGCTGATCTTTAATTGAACCAGGTGTGTTGGAAGAGGAAAAGATTTAAAACATGCAGGATACTGGACCTCAAGGACCGGATTTGAATACCCCTGGTTTACATTATAGCTCTGTTAGCTTAGCTTTTAGCTCTGAAACCTCTTTTTTCTGTTCGGTTTGTGTTGTCAATAGCTGCACTAAAGATCTGTTTATCTGGAATCGAATAATAAATAAAGGTCGGAACCGTTACAGTTTAGTCTGAACCATGGATCAACAAACAGCAACTTAGCAAAGATAATAACATCCCATAATAACTTTATACCTTCATAAGCCTCAGACTGAAACTCATCCGTGTAAAAGAAACTCTGCTATTTTAGCATCAAACTCCTTTTTTTTTTTTTTTTTTTATTTACAGCTGTGTCCAGCGGTGAAAACAACAACAGTGCTTCTAACTTTTATCACAGAGTCACTTTCATCATCTCCGAAAGTTGTTTCTTAATGGTTCTCATCCCATCTGGTCACTTTGTTGTACAGTTTTCACAGTTGTCAAGTCGTTAGCTTGTCTCATCATAAATTTTCAGTCTGAATGGGACAACATATTGTCAAAAAATCTCATCTGATGTAACGCGCAGATGAAAGCAAGAAGCGAGAACCAATCAAAATCAGTGCTTCGACTGTAAGCACGTAGCGCCAAATGAATGCAGTCTGTCTAACTGTAGAGACAGCTCTTTGTAAGCCATTCGAACATTGACTGTGTTGGATTCACAATGTCCCAACAGGCTTTGCTGACGTGTGCCCAGAAACATGCTGGGAAAGATGTTAAGCAGCATGTTAAACTATACATAACTGGCAGATTTTTTTTTTTTTTTTGCTTGATAACCGTAAGATAATAACACGCAGAAAATGGCTTATATAGACAAGGTGAGTGATCAACCGTTTTGAACAAAAAGCCCAAAAATGTAGATGGATATAGGGGGATAATAAGTCATTCTTTCAGCAATTATGTTTGTTCAGTTCACTTTTCAGAGCTGACACTCATCTGCAAAGCTCAAGAGGAAGCGAGGGAGTGAGAGACGAAAAATTGAGAGATGAGAACAGACTGAGAGAACAAAGGAAGAAAACCTGCTGGCAGTCTGTAGCTATACATAATCCACTAGTTCCCCCCACTGTTTGTAGCTAATAAGGACAATGTAAAATCCTGCCTTGCTCAGTGGGATCCAGCTCAGCCCTGTCAGATATGGCTCACAATTTAGAAGCTAAGCCAGGGCATATAATCACTGAATCACCTCCAATTTGAGCAGAGTAATCCTGAGCTCATACCTCATAGCAACTTGCCATGTAGTGCTTTTATTTCCAACTTACCTAATTGGTTTTTAATTCACTTTGCTAATAATAACACACCTAGCGGGTCCAGGGGGGCCCTAATCGAATAATGGACTAGATAGTTTTGGCGAGTTTTACCCAACACCTGCTACCCATCTCTAGGTTTCCGTGTTGGCGGCTGAAACCATGAAATTAATGCTCTGCACATGGCTATCACTTACAATGCAGCTTGGGGATAATGTGTCATTACAGGGCCCATTATGCAGTGGTCACACCTAAAGCAAACACCACCTGTGTGACCAGGATGGAAGTTAATGGCTGTAGCGTAGATGCTGCGATTGGTTATGCACCTCAAGTTTTGTCTCATGAGTGCAGCTTGTATCTGAAGTTCTTTACACATGGAGGGTTTTTAGGTTATTAATGAAAATAGATCTACTCACAGGTGTGGATTTGTTTGATTAGAGCCAAACGGGCCAACATGTGCCTCTCACAGATACACCTGGATCAATATGTGTGTCCCAATGTTAGCCAAGTTGGAAAAAAATAGCACCAAAATCTTGTTCATTTCCCTAAATCGGAAGTATTTTTTGCATCCATAGGTAGAGAAAGCTGCAGCAAAGTGGCTAGTATTGTCAAATTTGGACATTTTTATTAGCCTTGTTTTGTGCCAACGGAATCTTTAAATTGATTCATATTTTGTTGTATCTATTCTTAAAACCACACATGATCACAAATAACTGCATTTTTGTTATATATATATATATATATATATATATATATATATATATATGTCTGGATGCCACCTTTTTAGACCCAATCATAAAAGAGAAATTTAGACATATTTCCCCTTAGGATGTACCAAATGATGACCTCAGATAAATGCAAAACATATATACTCTTGCTCTGAGCCATCCTATTTTTAATAAAATATTGGGGCCAAAAATAGGACCAGAATTGGGACATGAAAAGCTACCTAGATGTCAGTGCATTTGATCTGGAAAACATTAATGGCTGTAGCGTAGATGCTGCGATTGGTTATGCACCTCAAGTTTTGCCTCATGAGTGCAGCTTGTATCTGAAGTTCTTTACATATGGAGGGTTTTTAGGTTATTAATGAAAATAGATCTACTCACAGGTGTGGATTTGTTTGATTAGAGCCAAACGGGCCAACATGTGCCTCTCACAGATACACCTGGATCAATATGTGTCCCAATGTTAGCCCAGTTGGAAAAAAATAGCACCAAAATCATGTTTATTTCCCTAAATCGGAAGTATTTTTTGCATCCATAGGTATGCAGTATCAGCAGACAGTACTTAAAGCTAATCCAGGTAACATGTCAGATCTACTACTTGATGTTTTGTTTTTAATTTTCCACCATGACATGAAAAAGCTGCATCTTTTCCATCCTTTTATACCATTAAAAACAGAAAGGAGAAAGCTGCAGCAAAGTGGCTAGTATTGTCAAATTCGGACATTTTTATTAGCCTTGTTTTGTGCCAACGGAATCTTTAAATTGATTCATATTTTGTTGTATCTATCCTTAAAACCACACATAATCACAAGTAACCACGTTTTTGTTATATATATGTCTGGGTGCTTCTATGAAACTGGGTTAATTTTGGTACCTAGCGCTTTGCCACCTTTTTAGACCCACTAATAAAAGAGAAATTTAGACATATTTCCCCCCAGGATGTACCTAATGATGACCTCAGATAAATGCAAAAAAAAATTATACTCTTGCTCTGAGCCATCCTATTTTTAATAAAATATTGGGGCCAAAAATAGGACCAAAATTGGGACAGGAAAAGCTACCTAGGTGTCAGTGCATGTGATCTGGAAAACATGGCTTGAAAATAGTTTTATATACCGCTATAAATAAAGACACTGTGTTAAATTTGTTGATCCTAGTGGTTTTTCTAATCCAGACATGTGGGTTTTTCATTAATCTGTCTTATTCCAGGTGTCGTGCATAACCCATTGTATCCACTTGTTACATGCGGAACCTGCCCATTTAAACACAAATAAATCGTGAGTGATTTTGCAATAGCAGTCATTTTTGTGAAACACTCTACCTTGCCTATTTAGTTTGATTCCCAAAATGTACGTGTGAGAGAATAAAAAGATATTTGAAAAAATAGTAGCACCATTTCATTTTCGTGTCCTTTTTACTGTGTTACATGCAGATTTTTGTATAAAAATGTGTTATATCAGAAAAATAGTTTATCTTTTATCTCAGGAAATATTTATTTTTAAAGTAGACCCAAAGTGCTTCTAAATGTGCTTCATAACATTAGTCTACATCCGGTTTGAATTTTTTGCCCCCATGTCCTGTTTTTAGGACCAGTTTCATCGAAGCACCCATATATAAATGAAATTCATATTATTTTGGAACATTTTCATGGTGTATTGTTGGAAGAAAATGTAATCCACACGTGAGCCACAATTTGAGGAATTTTTTTGACTTTGTTTTATATGTTCCGTATGTGCATCATTTGGGATTTTTCTTAAGACTAATTGTTTCACAACACTGATCTACTACCAGAATGCTTCTAAAATAAATGTAATAAAACTTTGTCAAATTTGGGCCACCAGTAAAGAAATATTCATTCAGAAGTGCTTGTTGGTTGTAGTTTTCAAGATACAGTAGTGGGTCAAAATGTGAATGATTGGTATAAGATTTATAAATATATTATAAGTAAGTATAAGTATCTAACATTTAGCATATTCTATCTCCGAAGCAGATCATTTCCAAAGTTTAGAGCACTAAGGTTAGAGTGATTCATATTAGAAAGTTAATATACAAGAAATAATTGAAGAACAACCCATGTAGACCTCCCAGGTCATGTCACAGATTTCTAAAATAATAAAAAAGAATGTGAAAACTAAAGCTTTACTCTAAATACTTTCATCTTAATTCAGTTTAATCCAATTATATTCATATAATGCCAATCTCCATACAGCATTATCTCAAGGCACTTTGCAAATGACGGTCAAGACTTTATAATATTATAAAGTGAAAAAAAACCCATTAAATCCCCAGTAAGGAAGAAACATTTCCTTTAGTTATGGTTTTCCAAAGTTGGCCCTCTGAGCTAAATTCCATCATTAGAATTAAGAGCTTTGGAAATAATTATTGGACCACCGTGACAAAGTAAATGAAGTCAACACTTGGCTTTTTATGTGACTTGTGAAGGCATTAGGGCTTTGAGACTGAATGTGGTAAAACACATATACAATGTTTTTTTCTTCACAAATTTACTTAAAGGAATAGACTGTATTCATACTAATGACAACAAAAGCCAATTTATCAATAACAAGCAACACATAGAATCCATGAACAGAATATCAAAAGGTCATTTGTGAATCTATTTTATTGAATTTCCATATAAATCACATCAAAGTTGGCATATCCTATCTATATGTAATTGTTTTATTTTATACTAGTCATTCAGTCACCTCTGAAGGTAACCTACAACTTGTATTCATGTAAATATTTCTTGTTGTGATCAAACTGATTACAGTAGATATAGATTAATAATTTATAATAAGAACAAGCAACCTGGTTTTGTCAAAAATTAACAAACTGACTTGTTTTTACTGGCTTAAAACCCATTTTTGATTCGTATCTACAAGTTGCTCATTCCTTTGCGTGTATGTTTGCTACAGGGTGGGGAAGCAAAATTTACAATATTTTGAGGCAGGGATTGAAAGACAGTGTATGACCAATTAGTTTATTGAAAGTCATGAGAATTTATTTGCCACAAGAAAATTGACATAATAGAAAATGTTTTTATTCTATGTGTCCTTCTTTTTCAATAACTGCCTTCACATGCTTCCTGAAACTTGCGCAAGTGTTCCTCAAATATTCAGGTGACAACTTCTCCCATTCTTCTTTAATAGTATCTTCCAGACTTTCTTGTAATAGTTTTGCTCATAGTCATTCTCTTCTTTCCATTATAAACAGTCTTTATGGACACTCCAACTATTTTTGAAATCTCCTTTGGTGTGACGAGTGCATTCAGCAAATCACACACTCTTTGACGTTTGCTTTCCCGATTACTCATATGGGCAAAAGTTTCTGAAAAGGTATGGATAATAGTGTTAGGTATGATTATGACATCAATATATGTTTGGTTTCAAAACAATTGACGTAGTGCCTGCTGAGAAAAAACAACTAAATGTTCATTGTAAATTTTGCTTCCCCACCCTGTACATATTTTGGTAAATGATTAGATTAGATTAGATTAGATTAGATTAGATTAGATTAGATTAGATTAGATTAGATTAGATTAGATTAGATTAGATAGAACTTCATTGATCACTTAGGCAGAACTGTCAGGAAATTGAGGTTCTGAAAACAGCAGAACACCGAGAATACACCCAAGAAACCCCACAAGAAAAAAAAAAAAGACAATTTAAAAGCAATACAATAACATAACTATAAAAAACTGTAGTGGAAAAAAAAATACCATTGCATATTGGAAAGTGCTAGCAGTAACAAGTGGCAAAGTAGTAGTGATGATAATAATAGTAATAATAATAATAATAATAATAATAATATCTTATCATGTGGCATTGAACTTGAAAAACCCTTATTTAGAAACTCTTCTGTGCAAATCTTAAATATGTTACTGGCATCAGCCCTGTAAATCCATTACTGGTTGGGGGTTACCGGTTCAAATCAGCTGGAGTCAGCGTTCTGCTCACAAACACCTGGCCGGTTCATTTTGGATAATCTCGCTGGAACTTATAAGCTTCTTGAAGCTGTGATCACTGCGTTTGATGCTATCAGTAAATCTCCTAAGCAGATCGTATGGAAGTTCAGTGGCTTGCTGCCCTTGAGCTCCTCCGATCCGTGTTCATCAGGACTAGTGTGGGAGTCGACACCGTGACAGCAGATACATCACACAACCACACCCTCCTCGCTCCCCGCTGAAATGCCACTGAGCATTAGCTAGCTTGTTCAGACAGCTTTTTTTTTTTTCCTCTTTTCTTTGCCTCCCTCTCTTCGCACCTGAGCGACCAGCTTGGCTTCTTCCCATGTGTGAAGGGAAACTGTAATGTCATCTCATCACTCAGTGACAGCTGACCACTCCCCAACCCACACCACAAGCTCTGATGACTATGACTTTCTGTCACATATCTCACACGACACATTCACACCGGCGTCACGGCCTGGATTTGCAGAGATTGATCTTGTCTCCACACATTGGCTTTTGACTGTTTTGTGCCTGCAGGAACATTTTGATCTCAAACTCTAATAAACGATTAATCATGTTGTTCACTTAATGTCGGGGGGGAAAAGATAATATGTCATACTGGATGTATCAGAAGGTTACAGGGTTGGTGTTGGAGTGGATGATTGACATGTTAGCTGGCAGCTTAATCTGGACAGGAAAAATTAAACAAACTTCACCTATAGTATGTTTAGATTACAAGTTAGGAAATGTAGTGGTATTTAAGGACATCTAGTGTTTACCGTGAAGAATGGAACCATCCAGACACTTGGAAACACTCCTACAGTGGCCACAAAAACTGCAGTTCTTTAAAAGAAGTTGATCTAAATCTGGGGGAAACTGAGCAGTGGAGGGTAATTGCGGTTATATGTCAATAATGCAATTTTTGTATTTATTTATTTTTTTTAGCAATGTAACAGTACATACAGATGAGTGGAATTTTTGTGCATTCATTATACATTGCCTTTTATATAATCCCACCCCGTGCCCAACAATGATGCGATCTTTGCAAGGTTGCCGTAGTGAGTCGTTTGTCCTAGCGAGGTTGCCGTAGCGAGTCATTTTTGCTAGCGAGGCTGCCGTAGCGAGTCGTTTGTGCTAGCGAGGTTGCCGTAGCGAGTCGTTTGTGCTAGCGAGGTTGCCGTAGCGAGTTGTTTGTCTTAGCAAGGTTGCCGTAGCGAGTTGTTTGTCCTAGTGAGGTTGCCGTAGCGAGTCGTTTGCCGTAGCAAGCCATTTGTCCTCGCGAGGTTACCATAGCGAGTTGTTTGTCCTAGTGAGGTTGCCGTAGCGAGTCATTTGTCCTAGCGAGGCTGCTGTAGCGAGTTGTTTGTCCTAGCGAGGTTGCCATAGAAAGTCGTTTGTTCTAGTGAGGTTGCCGTAGCAAATTGTTTGTCCTAGCGAGGTTGCCGTAGTGAGTCGTTTGTCCTCATGTGTCCTAGCGAGGTTGCCGTAGCAAGTCGTTTGTCCTAGCGAGGTTGCCGTAGCGAGTCATTTGTCCTAGCAAGGTTGCCATAGAGAGTAATCTGTCCTAGCGAGGTTGCCGTAGCGAGTCGTCTGTCCTAGCGAGGTTGCCGTAGCAAGTCGTTTGTCCTAGCGAGGTTGCCGTAGTGAGTCGTTTGTCCTAGCGATGCTGCGGTAGCGAATTGTTTGTCCTAGCGAGGTTGCCGTAGCTAGTTGTTTGTCCTAGCGAGGTTACCGTAGAGAGTCGTTTGTCCTAGCGATGCTGCCGTAGTGAGTCATCTGTCCTAGCGAGGTTGCCATAGCGAGTTGTCTGTCCTAGCGAGGTTGCCGTAGCGAGTCGTCTGTCCTAGCGAGGTTGCTGTAGCGAGTCGTCTGTCCTAGCGATGCTGCCGTAGCAAATTGTTTGTCCTAGCGAGGTTGCTGTAGCGAGTCGTTTGCCCTAGCGAGGTTGCCATAGTGAGTCGTTTGTCCTAGCGATGCTGCCGTAGCAAATTGTTTGTCCTAGCAAGGTTGCCATAGCGACTCGTTTGTCCTAGCGAGGTTGCCGTAGAGAGTCGTTTGTCCTAGCGATGCTGCCGTAGCAAATTGTTTGTCCTAGCAAGGTTGCCGTAGCGACTCGTTTGTCCTAGCGAGGTTGCCGTAGAGAGTCGTTTGTCCTAGCGAGGCTGCCGTAGCGAGTCGTTTGTCCTAGCGAGGTTGCCGTAGTGAGTCGTTTGTCCTAGCGAGGTTGCCGTAGTGAGTTGTAAACGATGGCCAACAGAGATAAATGCTTCTGTGCATGTGCAACTCACATCGTCCAGAGACTCAAATCGTCCCTAGAAAGTGGTAACATCAGTAGCACGCTCATGCTAATAACAATTAGTATCTCATTTTGATGGATCTAAGCTTGTTCAGTCACCTGGAGCTTGTCTGTCACATACACCCATCATATGCCACATTCTACCAAACATGCACTCAAATATGGCTGCCTATTGAAGCTGGGAGTATTTTCTGCCGCTGTCAGACCTTTAAGCACCCTCCACCACCCTGTAATCCACCTGCAGGCTCCAGGGGGAGGATATTTATTTATCACTCCCTTGTATCTATACGTTCACACATCTATGAGGAGAGATGAGCTCAGAGCATCTGCGCTGAATGCTGAAAATATTCTGCCGCTGTAGTAAAACATTTGAAATATGAATTGTCTGACTGAACTATGACATGTATTGAAGAAGCAGTGCAGAAGTCGAGTTTCAGGAGGAGATGGCTGTTGATTGGCTGGGACAGTTTAATGGATGCTAAAGCCTAGACGTAGGGAGTTAAAATTGCATATTTAACCTTTAAGACCGCACTAGATTAGAACTTCATCAGTTTTTGTAAACAACACAGAACAATTCCCTATATTTAACTGTAAGTAGGCGACTGTTAGCACTTTATTATCATTTTCAGAGAATAAATGTGACTGGAAATAAGTTATGGGTATAATTTTGATGAAATATGTAATTGCTCTGTAAAAGATTTATATGTTTATGTCAAAAACGATTGCACTTTCTTGAAATTTTTCATGAAATTATGTAGATTTTACTTCAGTGCATCATTTCCTGATATTAATGTATCATTTATCATATGTTGCAAATTTTAAAAAATCTATTAAAAAAGCTTATTTTACTGTTCCAATCGTGAAATGAGTGTGAAATGTTCGTTATTCAATAAGGTAACATGATAAATTTTGCATATTTTTTGTAGTATTTCTAACAATTATTGCAATCATCAAGTCAAACCAAGATCTCAACATAAATTAAAATCACAAATAATAATAATAATGATAATACGTAATAAAATGTTCACAAACGATGCATACAGAACAGTCCACATATTTAGCATCTTTGCAAAGTGAGGTAAAATACAAGAAAAATCTGCACGTCAACATCCCTGTACATTTACACATGAAAAAGCACTGAGAAAATGAATACGTCATATATACACATAATGTAACCTTCAAATGAAATGAATAGAAGACACTTTCAGAGAAGACAAGCTTTATATCTAGGCAACAACCTCGCCAACAGCCAATGATTTATTATGAATAAAAGCCCACTTGAAAATACGTTACTACCTTATGAGATGGGGCATTTTATTACAGTATTGGTAGAGTTAATGCGTGATTGTTTTTTTATTGCATTTTTTGGTGAGGGTATGGGTCAAATTATATTTTCAGGGAATGATTACATTATTGGACGCTAGAGGATAGGATGCCAGATGATATACAGACTGATATAAATATAATTTTTACCTGGAGATGCTTAAGGAGAGTTTCCATCGTTACATGCTCGGGGAAGAAGATGCAAATAGTGTTTAATATATGAGAAAATATGGCAGATTGTGAGTGGGAATCAGAGCAGTTTTCCAAAGTATTATTTTCCCCAGCGGTGAGGGTGAGGTAATTACACAGGGAAGCTGCGATTACCACTGTGGATAAATGGAGATGTGGAAGGTCTGAACGCGGACCTGTGGAAACCTCAGTAATAGCAGAATAATCCCATGTAATCTGTCAGGTTGTTGTTTTGCCGTGACCCCCTTTGTGTGCTCAGTGTAATGCGTTCTTGGCTTTATAGAGAAACGTACGCAAACCTACGAAAATAAACGCTCGTAAACATTTTTCTCCACCTCACACACATATCTGAAAGATGTGTTGAGTTGCAAAGTGTCGAGGATATAACACTAATTAGACATTGGTCTCTTCAGGGGGTCTCTCCTTTTAATGATCACCCTACTAATCAAAGCTCCTTTTTCTCTTTTCCTTGTCTTTTTTGTTCCACCAAGTCCAGCCCCACACACCAGACTAAACACCCTCTCTTTCCCCCGTTCGTCTGTTCTCCCCCGTAATTTCAAGGTCCTCAGATATCAAGACATATTTTAAGAGGTGCAATTGGGTTATTTCTGCTCCAGTTGCCGCTATGTTCCACAAAAATGTATTTAATTTTGTTTTGCCTAGCCTGCACTTGTCTTTTCTCCCTCTGTTGGTCGGTCCCACGTGGGTAGCGGGTTGGGCGAACGCCAAGTCCTTGCACCTGTCCCTCAAAGAGAGACAAACACAAGCATGCACACACAGCATCCTGCATTGTCAAGGTTATAAGATAGCATAGCGGCTTCCCAGTAGGAGGGAAGAGAGAAAGCGACGGAGGCAGAAAGGAGACGCTAGGGAGGAGATTGAATAAGTACGAGAAGGCAGCACAAAGAGAGCAGACAAGTGGTTGAAAGAAAAAGAGGGCTGTTGAGAAATGGAACCTGTAATGATGGTATGGGAGACACATGAGCGCCAACTGAGGAAATGATGGAGAGGGGGGTGGGTGTGTGTGTGGGGGGGGGGTGACTGAACGAGATGAACAGAGAATCCAGAGAAAGAGAGATGGTAGTCTTCGCGTCCTCCCCCGTCCTTAGGCACATGCTATTCAAAGCCCCGTAATTTGTGCCATTAATTAAAAAGCTGATGGGATGGAGTTAAGGGGTTTGCACTCTGCAGTTCCTTGGTGGAGAGAGAAAGTGTGGGAGAGTGGTGGTGGTGGTGGTGGGGGGGGGGTAGGAAAAAGCAAGGAGGGTTAGGGGAGATGGTGGTGGTGTTGGGGAGGGAGGGGATATTGCAAAAAATATTGCTGCCACTCCACCATGAATCTCTATTAGCGGCTAATGATACCATTCTGATACCTCTCAACCATTAGTGTGAAATTGGGAAGCGTTAATTATTCAAATGAAAATCCATACAGCTGCCGTTCACATGACAGGGCTGCTGCTCTCAGCCGCCAAAGGTCCACATTGTTAGCTACTCAGCATGTGTCTTAAGCAGGAAGTAGAGTGCAATAAGTATGCAGAGTGACTTCTGAGGGCGAAATTCTGTCTGAAATTATGTATCATTTGAGCAAAAACAGTGTGAACTCTTTTATGTGGCGGCAGTATAATGAAATTTTACAGGTCACGGTATCAGGAAACAGCTGGGTGCTTTATCACTGACTGCTTATATCATCTAAAATGTCCTCCATGCTCGTAGCAAAGCATTTACCGTTTCTGCATTCAATGGCTACACGCTTTCTTTACCATTAAAAAAGCAAAGCCATAGGTTGCCTGTTCGGCTTATTAAATGTAGCACGACAGCTTGACCAATTAGGTGAGCTGCAGAACCAGCAATGTTGCCGTTTCCAACTTTATGTGTTTGGCAGGACAAACCACACAAACCACAGCCAAACTGTTACAAGCTGGATGCACACGGTTCACTGAGTTATTGTTTAGCCTCAAACTATTGCCAGGTTTATTCCATTTGCAGAGAGTGAATGCATTCACTTAAACCCTTGTGCAGCGGATTATTTATCTGAGTGGCACAAACCATAAACTGGCTCCAATGATTGATTAATATAAAAGAAAAAAAAAAAAAAAAAGTGCACACGCAACATTTCAGTCCTGCAGCCTGTGGGGACGGCGGGGTTTTCTTCCTGGATCGTTTCCGAGATTAATCTGAATTTGGAAGTGTTTTAGAACAAGGCACCCCAAACTGCTCCGGTGGAGCTACTCAGTCGCCAAAAGATAAGGCTGCTTGCATTGGGCTACCTCCAAGTGTCCTCCGAGTATCTGAAGCATTGGTTCGAAGGAGCATCTGTCCATGGCAAATCTATCCTGGATAACTGATGTGCAATTGTGAACCCTTGTCAAATAGTAAACCCCAGGAGATCAGTCCTCTTTTTTTTTTTTGAGTTTTTCGGCCTAGTTCGTGATTGAATTCCTTCTTTTGTTCAGCCTTGTTACCAAGAGAGGAAAATGACTGCTTTTTCTGTGAAAGTTGTGAGATTTCTGGATCTTGGCTTTGAAATTTGAAACAAAAACACAAAAGATAACAGATGTAGATTTCCATTAAGCAACCCATTCTGTGTCTAGTTGCCAATCCTAGTCCTTTATTTCCTTTTTTTTTATCACATTGGTGTAATTTAGTGTCAAATTAGAAGCCTAGCAATGCCAGACGTACTGTACCTCTAGGGTTGAAGTAGATGAAGGCTAAAGAAGCTACTGAAGCCAACAGTCCCAGACACCACAATTCCATTAATTGCTCAAAACTGACAGATGTCTAAGATTTAACGCCAGTCGTCCTTCACCATATCTCACTTAAATAATGACTTAAAGCTGCGGGAGATTAAATTCTACAATTTCTACAGCTCTGTTTTCTCGGTCCAGTTGATGGCATTTCATGCTGTTGAACTGAATCCACTTTTCCACACTTGTGCATTAATACACAAAATAGACCTGAATACAAGTTCCCTCAAACAGTCTAATCAATGGTCAGTAATTACAGCTGTCAATCACATATTTAACCCCCTACATATCTGAAAATATTTTGTAATTGTCCAGAAACCTGCATCGTAGGATAGATTTTCTACACAGGAGATGGAATAAATACTGAAGTCTTGTGTTCTCTTTCAGACCACTTTAATTATAACATGCTCAAAGATAATTATGAAAGCATGGGAAGTCTGGCAAAATATCAAGTGCCGCAGCTTTAGCTTGTTGTTTAGTAAGGACTGCGTTGAGTTTTGGTCCAAGCATTTCCATATGCTATAGAAAAGCAGGATATAACCAAAGATGAAAACACACTAAAAAGGTCAATGAAAGATTCACTAAATGTCTGGTCTTCATCAGATGTTTTTGTCAAGAAGTTACACAGGATTGAGATAAAGATACAACACCAAATTTCACGAAACTTGCTTGTAAAGGTCGGGCTAGGGCATGGGTATCCCTTTTAGTTCTTGTCATGTGTAGAAGAATATAACAGTTATTATTTTCTGCTGAGACAAGAGTGAGAGTAGGTTTTTTTTTTTTTTCCCCCCCTTAAAAATAATCCTTATTTTTGTATCTTTTTTGTGATATTTTCAGTCCTCTCAGACATCATAAAGAATAAGATGGAAGAGGGAGAGGAATGGATGAGATGTAAGAGATGAAGGGATGAGAGAGCTAAGTGCTTTTTAGTGACTTAGTGACAGCCGTGTCCAAAATCGTATTAAGGTCACAATGGGGGTGGTCGGGTGGAGTGAAGAAGCTTTTGAAATGAATCAATTCTCCTTCTCGCTGTGCTTTGGCCCACTCCTTTTTCTGTCGGAGACACACTACATGTGGACACGCATGGCTTTGTACCACAGGTATATTCCATTCACCACTGTATTTGGAGAGAAACATGAGTGGAAGTGACGTGAAGGAATTGGTTTGACTGATCTTAGGGGTGACCTTCCTGCTTCAAGCGGCGCCTTCTGGTCAAGCGACATATCCACATATAGTAGCTGTTGCCCTGGGAGTGGCGTATTTCCTTGTCAGGGACTTCAACCACATCCTTTTACTCCCTTCTCACACCATCTCCCCCGGCGATTGCGTCGTATACCACTTCTCACATCCCCACCTCTAATGCCTTTTTTTATAGATCATTACCCCCCTCTTCCCTCGCCACTGTTAGCAATCGCTCAATCAGAAACGCCAGCCGCCCCGTGGTCCCTGTTGTGTGGCCGTTGCTCACGGGAGGTGAAGAGGCTTCGATCGAGGACGTTCAGCTGTTTACTTTGATTTGATCTATGGGGCCGCACATGCACTTCTAAGTTATTGGCAAATTTGAGTCGCCGGTAATGGTGATTCAGACCTAGCCCAGAGCTATTGTTGCCGTGGTTTGCTATGGACTTATCACGTTTCAGTGACAGCTCGAGTGTTTGCCGTTGATGAGGTGCTTTGCTGTAACAGTGTACAATTTTATGATCTGACAAACACAGATGACTTGTTGAAAGGCTCTCCCCTCCCTATTATTTTCCCCTCTTTTTTGCTCTTTTCCCGTGCCTCGTACAGCGCCGCCTCATTCCCCCTTTTTCATTGGCTCACTGCCTTGCATTAATATTGTTCTCCTCTAATAACTTTGCCATCTTTCAAACTTCACCCCTCCTGCCACCACCCACTGACCTCCATACCTCTGTCTCCATTTGAAGGAGAGGGCTCTTGTAAGCCCTGGTAACAGAGGTTAATCCTCTCTTATTAGAACTGGGATTACTGAAGGGAAAGGGACAGGAGCTGGCACACTTGGTGGATGCTAACCCCTCTACTACAAATGAAAAAGACCAGAAAAAATGCCTTGACTGACATAAAATGCTTTTCCACATGAGGTGGTGATAGATATAGTGCGTACAAAGTTCACGAGTAAAAGCCTTAGTAGTTTCCCCAACAGACTTTATAGGTAAAACTGTTTTATTTTTCTAAAATATATCTATGTTACAAGCATCTTGGGACATCAGTTTCATTTAAAACAAATCAAAAGACTGTCACATGAAAGCGACTGCATTTGAGCGTCTTTTGTTTCACTGCGATTGAGTTGACTCGTTTTTTTCAAGGAACAAAAACCTCCCATAAACTAGCTTTATATTCCCTGTCCAAAGCTAAACATTAAACAGATTGAGTGTATTATTTAACAGCTAACGACACAGACATTGTCCTTCTGAAGTGTAAATTTCAGCCCAGACTGAGCCAGCATCAAGAATATTTTCCAGTATATCTTTTTAATAACGGCTTCATATAACAATTTACAATTACTTGTACTTTTATCTGTGTGTTGGAGTTACATCGAAGTGGAAGTTGGAACATCTTTATCTTTAGTTGTATTAATTATTTCTGAGTGAAAACTGTGAGGTTTTAATGTAAGATTCTAGTCATTGAGCTGCTAGCTGCTGGCTGTTAGCTTCTACCCACAGCTGTCTGAGTCGCTGTTGGAAGATAAAGATAAAATTAACAAATAAATATGTTCACTTAAGCATTTTTTGGACCACTTTTTTAGACCTGTTATTGCAGCTAAAATGCCGCTTTGCAACTTTAGCCACTGTTGCTGGTCGGCTCATTTTGATAGCTGCTTGCTGTTAGCTCTTTTAGCTGCTGCTACATGGAAAAAAGAGTAAAAATGAATAAAGAAATACATTCCCTGAAACATCTGTTAAAATGTAAGGAAGGTTTTTAAAAGCTGAAAAAACATTTTCGTTAGGCGTTGGTTTATAAGTTTAGCATAGGGTACTAGTTGATACATTTTGTTAGCTGCTAGCCGTTAGCTTCTATCCACATCTCTTTTCGCTGCTGTTAAATCACAACAGAAATAAGGCTAAAATGTATAAATAAACGCATTCATTAAACAAATGAAAGGAAGGGTTTTGTAGCAGAAATATCTCTGTATTTGACGCTCCTTTCCAACTTTAGCTACTGTTGCTACCTGGCACATTTTGTCAGCTGTTAGCATTGGCTTGTTACCTATAACTGCATTTGATTGCAGCGTTTACAACCACCGGAGATTGACAGATGAGTTAGATAATATTTTTGCATTTTCTAAATGAGAAAATGAAAGGATTTTGATAAAAACAAATTTAAAAAAAAACCCTGAATTCTATATAAAGACACATTTATCATTCTGCAAGAGATGGAAAAACAATTAGCGCAGAATAAGACAATTACATCTTTTCTGTTTTTTAGTATTCTATGACTTGAAGGCTGTAAAGTACATTTTTCTCCATACGTTGTTGATGTGACTTGTAATATTTCCTCAAGCAGCCATGTGTTTGAGTGTTTGTATGAATGTGGAAAATGAAGTGTACATGTGATGTAAACACGTCTTTTTATGTTGTTGAAGACCTGCTTAATCTGTTGTTTCTTCCTACAGGCTCATGTTTGACACAGAGTTTTCTTCTCCATTCCTGGAAGCCTATAATGAAATATTTTGTACATCTTTTCCACTAACCCCACTCTCTTCTTGTACTGTTGTGTGAATGTAATAAAAGCCTTTTTTTTTCCCCAGTTATCACATAATTAATCTATTCTTTATTTTTTCTGTCTTTCTCTCCCCTTCATGCCTAAAAATAGAAGTGGAACAAAAAGGTAACTAAATACCGACAACTTTCCTTTATCACCTCCATTTTCATTTTGGGATAAGCTACCGAACATTGTACATTTGCTTTGCATTTTTATTTATTTTTATTTTTTTTTTTACATTTTTTGGTGACGGGTTGCTGCAGCAGGATTCTGACCTTTTATAGCTTTATGATCATCGTGTGGTTCATTGCCGTGGTTGAGCATGTCGTTCATGGGGAAAATGAAATTGTCAAGGGAAATGGTGTGGGGAATATTCCTAAACTTACTGAATAAATAGTTTAGCTTTAATGCATATAAAAACAGGGATTGCCGCCTTCATTCAATTTTTTATCAACCAACTGATATATCCTTTGACATTGACATGCAGTAATTCCTAAGGTGATTACTGAGCTGTTCTCCTGAACCCCCTCCACCCACCCACCACCACCACCACCACCACCAACCCTGGGATGTTTTTCATTCCTTGTAATAACCAAAGATTATTCCAGCTCTGCTTTATCAGCGCCATAATATTAAAGCAGAGGGCTATACAGAGTGATCAATAGCTTGTCCAATAAGCTGTCAGCATTTTTGATTATAGCTCTAACATGTTGATGGCTATAACCTTCAGGGACTCACTAGTCAATATTGTAGACAGTTCATAGCAGTCATATTCTTACCTTATCAGCAGTGCATGATTCTGCACAACACCAGCTAAAGCTTCACTTCTGCCTCCAGAGCAGTGTGTTTGTAGCCTTACCTTCTCACATCAGCAGGAAATGTGTCGTTACGTGTGTTGTCAAACCGTAAATCTGGAAGTCATAGATGAAAATAAAATAATTAAATGAAGTTTAATAGCCAAGCGATATTTTTTTAAGCCTTATAGTCTTTAATTAACGACATGTCAGTGGGATGTGGTAACGTGAATGAGCAGCGAGGGTGAAAAGGGAGTTATTTTCAGAGATGACTCTACTGCTGCGGAAACAATTTTTGGTGAAATTCCCCATGAAAGCCATGATTGCTTTTGTATCACTTCTTTAATGTCTTTCATTTGCTCCTTCATCTTTGTGCTTCCATTCATAGCGAGCTTTTTTTTTTTTTTCTTTCTTTCTTTTTGACATCCTCCTCAGAGAACAGTGTGCTGTCAGTACAAAGCTCACCTTCTGTGACCTCGCACCCTAGAACGTCTTGTCTTTTCCAACCGTAGAAACAGCCCCTGTTAGCATTTAGCAGAGCAACCGCTGAGATGTGTGCGGAGGCGCTGTGTCGACGGGACACATCTCCACACATTTTTCACCTGCAGGTAGAACAACATGTTTAATCTGAGGAGATTACAAGGGAGAGGAACCTCTGTTTTCACTGTCTCTTCCTCCTCCTCCTCCTCCTCCTCCTCCTCTTCGGAGTGCATTGCTTTTACCTCTCGACGGATCAGCAGCTACAACCTGTCAGCGCAGTGTCAGGACTCCTGGCCCGTTACTGTCAAAGGAACCTTCATATACGCTCTGTTTTTATTTGTGATGTACTTTAAGCTCAAACCTGTGGAAAAAGAAAAATGCTTGAACAACTGAACGCTTTCTTCACTGAGGCACTTACTTTTTTCCTGCTTTTATCCTTCTTTTTTGTCTACAATATTTCCCTTAAATACATCTATAGGGTCTTTTCCATTGACAATCAAATTACGTGAATATAACATGTGCATAAAAATTTACCTAACGGAAAAATGACAATTTCGCCAAAGCTAATATTTTGATGAAAAGTTTTGCGCTGGGAAGAGGTGGTTTTTCGGGCATAGTGAAATTGGCATATCTTGCAAAACTGCAATGGAAAGACCTTTTTTCTGCAACTAGAGTCACATGAACAAAAAAAATGTGTTACAACAAGCAAAGACGAAGAGGAAACCAAATCATGTTTTGATTTAGTACGGGATAGAGGAATAATGTATGATAATGAATACATCTGTAAATCAACATGATATTTATGTTCATCGCTATGTTTATGGAATGACATCTCGTGTCATTTTGCGATAATAAATAAACAAATCATCGCATTTGTAATTTAATGGAAAAACGGACATTATTCACTTGTGTTTTTTCAACATTTAGTAAATAGAGTCACGTGAACCAAAAAAACGGATGTTAGAACAAGCGAAGAGGAAGAGGAAACCAAATCATATTTTTATTTAGTACGGGACAGAGGAATAATATATAACAATGAATATATCTGTAAATCAATGTGATATTTATGTTCATCGCTATGTTTATGGAATGACTTCTCATGTCATTTTGCGATAATAAATAAATCATCGCATTTCTGATTTAATGGAAAAACCAGCATTACGCACTTCTGTTTTTTCCACATTTAGTAAATATCGGTAAAGTTTTGAGCATATGTCTAATGGAAAAACAACAATTTTGCCAAAACTCATTTTTTGATGAAAAGTTTTGCGCTGGGAAGAGGTGGTTTTTCAGGCATAGTGAAATTGGTATATCTTGCAAAACTGCAATGGAAAGACCTTTTTCCGCAACTAGAGCCACATGAACAAAAAAAACATACGTTACAACAAGCGAAGAAGAAGAGGGAACCAAATCATGTTTTGATTTAGTACAGGATAGAGGAATAATATATAAAAATCATGAATGTATCTGTAAATCAACATGATATTTATGTTCATCGCTATGTTTATGGAATGACTTCTCATGTCATTTTGCGATAATAAATAAACAAATCATCGCATTTTTGATTTAATGGAAAAACCAGCATTACGCACTTCTGTTTTTTCCACATTTAGTAAATATCGGTAAAGTTTTGCGCATATGTCTAATGGAAAAACAACTACTGATATATTTTACTCAATCAGGAGTTGTTGACCGGACTTTAATTTTGTAGCTGCTCTTCAGATCTTTAACCTCACGCAAAAAAAAAAACGCCATTGAGTTACCTTCATTCTCCACTTCAGAAAAACAAAACACTTCAATTACCTCAATCCAGGGTTATTGGTAATAAACTAAAATAAGCGTCTGTCCAGTATTGACCTGCTTCAGCTGTGCTTCGTCTGGTTCTTTATCAGATTTGTGCACAAACCAGTTCACACATAATTAGCTTACTGTGTGTGGTAATGTAAATTATCCCACAAATTTATAATGTCATGGGGATAAAATAATGGACTGACAATCATTATATAGAAAACCTAATTGCTGTATTTGTTCTTCCCCTTTTCTTTCTGCCAAAGAAGTGATGCAGCCAGTAATTACATCATAATTACAGTCTCAAATTAGGGTCACCAAGATTTTGAGCTTGTAATGTTCATAAAGAATTATAATAATACAATCTGTTCCTACAGCGGAATTGGTGCAATATGATTGGAGAATGAGTCAACCCATTCACGGGGTGGATGGTTCCATTGTCTACATGTCTGCTACAGCTCCTGATTTGTTGACAATGTATGAAATAATGGGAAACTATGAATTTACTGTTGTTGGGTGTTTCTTTTCTTGTACTTTAACCTCCTGCCTACACTGAACATGTACATATGTTTCATCATTTCATACACAATTGTTTTTGTCTATAAATGGATCCTAAAGTGTCTATAGTTTTTATTTCCACCACTGATTTTGCAAGCAAAGATTATCTTAACGCCACGGCTCATTTTACTCTCTCTCTTGACATTTATCCTGTTCGTACTATCTTGAAAATGTAACTACATCCTCGATAACCACACATTATTCACAGCTCCTCTTACAGCCTATAGTTTATAAATGCTACCCAGCCACATTACACGTATTCTGACAAAAACTGAAGTTTCTCAGCGCTGCACTGGGTTTAAAAGCTGAAAACTCAATCTCGGAGGATCATTGTGCTTTTCGTTTGTGACCTACACATCCAAACACCGCAGATGTAGCCTGTAAAAAAAAAACAAAAAAAAAAACACATTCCACTGTAACATCCACCTTTATCACATGTTCAGTGTCGCTAGGAAGGAATACGGTAAGAAAGAGGAATTCAACTCATCGCCATAGAAAGAAACAGTATAGTTCAACTGCAATATTGACATGATTTGGTGAAATAACAGCTAATAATAATGTCTTTTCTATTTAATATATGTTAATTCAATCTAGGTAAATAACAAAAATGTTTTTTGCAAGTTGTCTAGGTTTTTTCAACTGAATTAGGACCATTTTGCACCGCTAAATCCAAAAATGACATCTGTTTTTTCTCAATCAGGTCAGGGTTTTTTGCTAATTTGATTTTGAAAAATTTGATCTTCTCACAAAATCGATTAGATTTTTGTGACTTTATCAGTTGATTTTTTTAATATATTTCTCACCCAAAATAGGTTTTAAGAGAAAAAAAATCATTTTCTAACAGGATGTATTTATTATTTTTTATGTATTCACCACAGATGGAGCAGAATAAGTCAGGCTTATTTTTGCAAGATCTTCTAGTCGAAGTCATTTCATTCACCTGTAATATTAAAAAAAAACATTAATCATAAATTGGCAAAAGTAAAATCTTCAGAACTCGTTTATTGCAAGAAATATGAAAGAATTTTGTATCATATGATGTGAAAATGCCCATAAATGTAAGCAAAAATGTTCAAAAGCCAATATGTAGCATAGTTCAGAAAGTTGACCTGATTGAGCAAAATGAATGTGATTTTTGGATTCAGCACACCAAAATTATCCTAAATCAGCTCAAAAAACTTCAACAATAAATTTGTTGTTGACCAGTGTAATAGACACCCTTAAAGTTTCATTTTTATGTTCTTTTTTTTTTAAGTATAAATTTGGAGAAGTGTGTCACGGTAGAGCTGCTGTTAACCCCACAAATGTCATAACTCCCCACAAACGTAATACAAATTTGCAGCTTTTAATGTAATAATCCCATAAATGTAATGCCTCATTTCCCACAGTGTGCTCCTACCCTCTCCACTGTTAACATAATCATATCCAGACATTTTATTTACATGGTTCAAACAAACACTGGAAAAAATCTAAATCTTACCAAGTGTATTTTTCTCATTTTTAGTCAAAATATCACATCACATCACAAATCACATCACACTTAAAATAAGACATAATCACCTAAACAGTAACTTTTCAGTGAGATATAAGAACTTATTTTTAGACAACATATCTTGAAAATCTTGTCCCATTGGCAGATTTTTTGCTTGAATTAAGCAAAAAAAAAATCTGCCGATGGAACAATCCATAAAGTGTAGCTCTCGTGGAAACTGATGCTGTATTTTGATTAATCTGGGTCTTAATGACATTGTTTTGATGAGTCTTGAGGGAACTACGACCTTACAATAGTTCCTCACTCAGATTTATAATATCTGTTTTGAGTGGCTCTCCTTCATCAAAACAATGTTGACTGTGAATGTTGATGACAGCTCAAAAGATAACCTCAGCAATCACTTCCAACACAGATAAGTAATGTTAAAAAGGGCTGCAACACACATTCATTCATTTCATTCATTTTCAGAATTTTTTCTTGTGCTTGTTTATATATTCTTTCACAGAACACTCTTCTATTATAATTAGGACCATAAATTCAGATATCACACTATTGTCTCTGTATCGTACTTTGCTAATTAGAATTAGCGACCCAATTCAGAAAAATACGTGTTCCATTATTTTCACAGCATCAGTAAATATGATTAAACCTAGATCACTGTTGTTCTTCATGAAAATCTAGTATAATGTTCAGCAGGGGTGTCAAACTCATTTTAGTTCAGGGGCCACACACAGCCTAATATGATATAAAGTGGGCCGGACCAGTCAAATAATAGAACTCATAGTATAAGAACTTAGAAATAATGTCAACTCTAAAGTTTTCTCTATGTTTTTAAGTGAAAAAAGTCAAATTCCATAATGAAAATGTTTACATCTATGAACTGTAACATGAACAAATATGAACAACCTGAAAATTATTTTTTTTAAAAACATGCAATTTTAACAATGTTGCACCTAGTTTATCATTTATACATCATAACTTACAGATCACGGTGGATCTACAAATACACAAAATATTTAATAACAGGCAGAATATTGTTAAAATTAGACATACTACTCTTAAAACATTTCAGGATGTTCATATTTGTTCAGGTTATTCCAGCCTTTTCTAAAAGGCTAGTCTGTAAATGTAAACATTTTTGTGTAATCTGACTTTTTTAAAACTAAAACAAAGACAAAAATTTGCAGTTTTCATTTTTTCTAGGTTATTATGATAGTATTTTAGTGGTCTGACACACTTTAGATTAAACTGACCAATAAATGATTTTAACATCCTTGATTGTTAAAATCTTCAGTGTAATTTTTGCATTTCATGAATTCATCCCACGGGCCAGATTGGACACTTTGGCGGGCCAGATTTCGCCCCCGGGCCGCATGTTTGACACCTGTGATGTTCAGGATCTGCAGCGACATTGAAGGCAACAGAACATTCTGCTTTCTGACTTGACTCTTCATATTGCCAATAGTCCAATCAGATCAAGAAACTTTAAGTTCTATATGAAATCATCCACAAAACCCAAATGTTATGACTTTGTGTAAATTTGCAAACTTTGATTTTCAGCTGCAATCTTTCGAATTATTTGTGAAAATGACTTTTGACCCTGATTTGAGGTTGTACTTACAGAAGAAACCTTTAATAAATTAAAGTTTTATTTCTTCTGTTAAAATATTTCCTTTGACATGTTAAAAGAAACTGAATACAAACAAGTGGTACCAGGCACAACAAACCCCGCCCCTTGCACATATTGTATCTTATTTTGGCATCGATCTAACCGATGTCAGCATATCAATTGCCTCTATATATGTGCCAAGTTTGAAGTAAATTGACACAAAATTGATGTTTTTATAGACGTGTGAAATTTTGCCCATTATAAGGAAATCGGAGAAGAAAAAATATTTTAAAAATTTTTTAAAAATAAAAAATTTTGACCTACTTCTCCCAAAATGTAATGACATCTATTTTGGGTCACTGGCAATCTATAAACCCAATTTGGTATGAATTCAACCAATAGTTTTGCTGCTAGTGTTAACAAATAGGCAAGGAAACAAAGCGAAACAAAAACAATACCCCTTGCCTCCCCTTCGAGGGGCAGGGTAATAAAATGGAATGTGGAAATGTATGTGGTAAGTATTAACCACTGCTTCTTTCTTTGTGCTGCCCAACAAGTCCACTTTACCTCATTTATGGCCTTCACTTCATCTATTCACCCTGCTGTACAAAGTCCATGTCTGTTCATTCAGTCATTGTGGAGGTTCTTTGGCTTTGGGGTCAGAGTTTAACTGAATTAAAAGAATATAACAGGGTTCCTGCAGGGTCTTAAAAAGTCCTAACAGTCTTGAATTTACAAATCTGCATTTAATACCTTTAAAAAAGTCTTTTAAAAGTATTCAGTTTGATATGGTAGGTCTTAAGTTATGTTGATATAAACTTGTTTGCTGGATTGTGTTTAAATGTGTCTGGGAAATGTCTGAGTTGCAAAGGAAGTAACGTTAGTCGGCTTCCACCCGTTCCAACCCCACAATTTATACTGAAATTAGGAACCAATTATCACTACCTTTGCAGCCCCCGGTGAGAAATGACTCGGAACGGTGGGAATCAATGCGTTGGAATACATTTTCTTAAATTCTAGGAGTCACAAATTTTTGCCAGTGAAATGGGCATCGGAGTAGTCTTAGAAAGGTCTTAAATTTAATTTGTAGAAACCTGTAGGAACTCTGATCTAAACTATAGTAAGTAACTAATACCAGCTGAATACATGTCATTTGTGGGCTTTCTTTTATATTGATACAGTTCTTTTTCATTTCTATGCCCTTGTAAGAACATATGTAATCTATCATCTTCTTTGACCATTGAATGAACTTTATTATGTATTTGTGCAAAATTAATCATCTTCTGAGCTTCCACGAGTGATGAAGACTGTGCGACTCTTGGTCCTTCACAGTGCCACAGAATGAGCCGCTGAGTGTTAAGTGGTGTTTCATTTAGTAGCCGGTTTAATTGTCACTTTAATCTTACCTGCCAATGTAACTCTGTACTTGTCTTTCCCCCATTTTGGCTCCTCAGTATTCCTGTGCCCAGGGCTTCTACGCAGGGTCTACCAGAGCGAGCACCTGTTCGAGTCGGACCACCAGTCCGGAGCCTGGTGCAAAGACCCTCTCCAAGCCACCGATAAGATCTACTACATGCCGTGGACGCCCTACCGCACCGACACGTTGACCGAATACTCATCCAAAGAAGATTTCATAGCAGGAAGGCCGACAACAACCTACAAACTCCCACATCGCGTCGACGGAACCGGCTTCGTGGTCTATGACGGGGCGCTCTTCTTCAACAAGGAGCGCACTCGTAACATCGTCAAGTTTGACCTGCGGACTCGTATCAAGAGCGGTGAGGCCATCATTGCCAACGCCAACTACCATGACACCTCGCCGTACCGCTGGGGAGGCAAGTCAGACATCGACTTAGCCGTAGATGAAAACGGTCTTTGGGTGATCTATGCCACCGAACAGAACAACGGTCGGATTGTCATCAGCCAGTTAAATCCCTACACATTGCGGGTTGAAGGGACCTGGGACACGGCTTACGACAAGCGCTCGGCATCCAACGCGTTCATGATCTGTGGAATTCTCTACGTGGTGAAGTCGGTGTATGAGGACGACGACAACGAAGCAACAGGAAACAAGATCGACTACATCTACAACACCGAGCTGAGTAAAGATGGCTATCTGGACATCCCTTTCCCCAACTCCTATCAGTACATAGCTGCTGTGGATTACAATCCCAGGGACAATCTGCTGTACGTTTGGAACAATTACCATGTGGTGAAGTACTCGCTGGACTTCGGCGCACTGGACAACAGACTCGGTAAGACCAACTTTACTATTCCTTTCCCTTATTCAGAGGTGGCCTGAGGCAGAAGCAGGATAAGTGGCTGCTTAGGGCCCCAAGAGTCAGCGAAATATCCCCCAAGAGAGCTTGAGGGGTGTATTTTTTGTTATATATTAAGTCAGTGGTAATCATTTAGAAGTGCAATGTAACGCTAATGGACTGGCTAGGTTATACTCCTGTGTTTATCACTGTAGACTGTTTTCTGTCTGCTGTAGGGATGCACAGGTTGTGAAATTCTGGGCAAATTCAAATGTTTATTGATGCTGTATGCGATCCTTGTTTTTGTCAAGAAAACAAGAAATCATTACACAAAAGCTGGGGTGTGTAATAGGGAGGTAAACATGACAAATTAACCCTTTCATGCACGAATTATGAGAACCTTAGTCAAGATTTTTTTCTTCAGTGTTTAGCCATGAAAAAAACAATGCGATCGAGTTTTTTTTCTGTGGAGTTACAAAAATATCCATGCTTTTAATTTTTGAAGTAAAGAAACATGTGTTTGAAACCCAATATCAGAGAGTGATATGAAAACAATGAAATAAAAACATTTTTAATGCTGCTAATCTGATATCTTCTCACATTTTAACATATTCTAATGCTAGTAATTACTCACTTCATGGAGACAATATGCAAAAAAAAACCTTCTTGTCTAACAAATAACAATTGATTTACACTCAAACATGTTAGTGCAGATCAGATTTATCTAGAGCAGCAAAGTTACAGTAATGATCAGAATTACAGTGTATGGGATGGTGCATAAGCGTCCACTGTGTTGGCTGATATGGAACTAAAACAACAAAACCCATTAATATACAAGAGAACAGCTGGAGAAGAACTGTCCACTGGAGTGGACAGTGCATGAAAGGGTTAAAGAGGCCTAGCTTTTCCAGGGGGCCCAGTGGATATAGGTTACAAGTTGTGAAAGTTTCATGTAAGCTCCGGAGTAAAGAGAGGTGTAGAAGCTGGGAGTCGGACGTCCAAAGTTAACTTTCAGTTTCGGTTGTAAAGGCACATATGAAACGCGCCCCTATAACTCCAGTCCCTACACAACGTACATACCCCCACCCCCCACCCTCCCACTCTAAGGACAAATTTAAAGATAATTTCTTTTATTTTTATGTTTTTATTCCTTAATTTGTACACCATTGGTTCATGGGGTCACAGACTTCTTGTAAACGGAACAAACAAAATCAATCAGACTTGACTTGAGAATAAGGACAATGTTTGTCTGTGCCGTTTGTCTAAACTTATGAAGCTGTATCTCCGTCAGGAAAGTGATTTTCCAGTGTTTAAAATTCCCAATATTTCAGAAGACGTTTTTCAGGCCATCATACAGGTTTTCGACTAAGGTTGCAGCACTAAGAGAATAACTCCTGATCTTAGTGCCGACCTCTTAACCTTAACAACACCAGGTCCGCAACCATTTCCTACGAGTCAACATCTAATTGCCTGTTTACCATCACATTTTTCAGACCACATTCATAGTCCACTGAGGATTGCAAACTTTTTTTGATGCTCTTACCTAAGCTTTAATTTGACATACGATTCCATTTTCATACGTACAACTTTAATAACAGCACAATTGCCAGCAAGTTTTTTGTAATGGCCAACACTTACTATGCCAAGTGACTTTAAAGCAAAAACACACCTTGTCACATGGCTGGTCTTGCTTTTTCTTGGTGGTGTAGAAGAAGATCATATATTTCTTTCGTGGTTTGAAATATAACACGTTGAGACAATGTAGGCGTGTGTTAATTGGCTATATGGAGCTCATCATCATGTGTTAATTCATTCCTACTTGATCGCTGAACTAAAAAAACAGAAGCATAGACGAACCTAAAAGTTCGCACACACACACACACACACACATACACACAGACATAAAAAAAAAAAAACACTGTTAGTATTTCGCTTTAATCTCAAATCTCTTATGATATTTAGGATGTCTAACAAGGTTTTTTTTTTTTAATATTTTGTGTTAGAGCCACAAGCTAAAATCTTTTACTCACTGTAGCTGTTGCCTTTTCAAAGGAGAGAAAAAAAAAAAGAAAGGTGACAGCTTGCATTAAACCTCCAAAACTTCTTTTGAAAAGTCTAATTTCTCCACTCTATTGTTCTTTTTATAAATTGGCACTCGTTGGGAAGCATGAAACGGAAAAAAAAGAACCTGTTTTGACACACCAAGGTAATTCTTTGCGCTATCTCATCAACAGCTCTAGTCAAAAATGTCACAAGTTATTTGACTGTGAAGTTCCTACCTCTGCTTTCTACTCTGGAGCTTTTTCTACCTGCCGCTTGCCAGTTTAATTTATTTTCCTTAGCTGGCTGCTACACTATCCCAATCTTTTTTATACAGTGAGACCTGCTTCAGCAAAGCCTGTAATATATTCATTCATTCAGTGACCATCCTTACGGTGTATTTGATGATACACAGCTACTCACAATATAATTTGCTCTAGTTAAGGAGAGTGAGGAGGTTTTGTTGTGCGCTTTTTGTATTAAATGATTAGCTGTCAGTTTATTGAAGTGATATACAGTAAAAACATCCTGTCGCATGTAGAAAGAAATTGACATGCAAATGAAAACTCTCAGTACAAGACGTGCCAGGGAGATGTTGACTGTGTTTGGTTGCTGTTGTACAGAATAGGCTGCCCTCCAAAGAGTAGGCAAGGAGTCTGCTGCTCGAATATAGATAGTAAAACGCTACATTAAGTGGATGGATGGAGTCAAAGAACAAATAAAAATGTCAGATAAACAGACTGATAAGAAATGAAAGAGTGATTGAATGGACTGTGGAGCAATAAAGCATTTACTTTGATCAACTCCAAACAGACTGAGAGGATGCAGACGTATTCCCCAGCTCGAGTGTTGTTAGCCGCTTGCATTTTCCACGCAATTGTCTCACAAGGAGCTTAATTTTTTAGATGGTTGAATCTGTACGAGAAAGTTGTTTGAATCAGGATCACTTTCAACCACTTCCCTTTGCATAAATTAGTCTTTGTTGGCTGCTGTGTTGGGTTGTTTTTCACATTCAAGTCCTATGCCGGTGAGGGAGTCAAACAGCACTGCCAGAAATCCAGGTGACAAAATATTCTGGAAATAGGACTGTTTACATACTGTTTTTGACCGCTGAAATGTTGATGTCTGGGATTTTGTTTTTGTTTTTTTTGTATACTGTTCTATGATTCACTCAAACCGTATCGGAGACTGTTAAATGGAATCTATCTATCAATCTATCTATCTATCTATTGAATTAAGGCTTTAAATATCCTTAAAATTAATAATTAATCCTTAAATATAAATATACTCTGATACTCAAAGATCTTAAAACTTACACAGACACAATAAATGATATTGCTGTATTTGCTTTGGGAATGTTTGTACTGAATTTGTCAATTGAGGGGTTGAGGCTCAACATCAGTAATAGAAACTAGGGCTGCACGATTAATCAATTTTAAATTGAAATCAGATTTTTTAATAAGGACGATTTTTAAAAACGGGAAATCGTCAAATCGATTTCATCTTACTTGCTAAATTTTTCATTCACAAATGTACGTTCTGGAACACAAAACCAAATATTTATTTTTTAAAAGATGCTGAACTTTATTCAAAGCTGTTAGATAAATCTGGAAACAAAAAGGCTATAAAAAACCATTAGTATTTGCTCTGATGACATTTTATTGTAGTGTATTCCCCCTGGCAAACTTATGTTATTTTCTTGTTGTATACATTGTTTGTATATTCTACTTCATTCAATATAGATTTAATGAAGAAAAAAAAAAAACTTCTGTGGGTTCATCATGTGATACCATCATAGATTTGAGGTCAGAGCAGTGGCTTGCATTGTGGGCTACTCACAAAAACAACATGCTGACTTCTGTTGTCTTTTGTAGTTTTACCCAAAAATCGAAAATTGAAAATCAAGTTTTTAGGAGAAAAAATCAGGATTTTATTTTTTGCCAAAATCGTGCAGCCCTAATAGAAACATTAGTCATGGACAAATGGTAATATAATGATAGCTGGATTGAAACATGGTTAAGACCGGTTCATCACAATAGCTGAGGCCTGTTGGACTGTTATTTATGGGAATGGAAAAATGCTTGAAAAATATCAGAAAGTCATAAATTTAGCTTCCCTTAAAACCTGTCGATACCCTGAAATATGGACATTTGTGCTCAATAATAATAGATATTACAACACAAGAAGAAACAAACCTGATATGGATGTGATATAGAGTATGAAAATTGTGTTTTTCTTTAACTGGGATCATTAGCTAATTCTATACTGTGACAAATATCAATACTAATCAATGTTGTGATCATTATTGTAATAATATTGCCCAACCTTAAAGATAATTATTGTATTTCCAAAGCAGTAACTTTGTCCTCTGTACGACGTATGATAAACAATGTCAAATGTGTGATAATGACACTTGGTTACATATTAGAATTACTTCAAGACTAGACTAGTAAAATATATTGCAATGATGACATATGAGTTCATTTTCCTTATTAAAACAGAATAAGAGTGTTCTTTAGAGGAGTTTATAAATGTTGACATCAGCAAAGCCAAGCGAAGTAAAAAAAAGGAGGGATTAGATATGACCAAAGATGGTGCAACAGTACAGAAAAAAAAAAGTCAAATGGCAAAAATTCTGTAAAAGATTGAAATTATATAAAGATAGAACAAGATAAAACAATGTTAAAGACAAAATAAGATGAAAATGATTTAAAAGACAAAAGATTAAAACAATATAAGATGTGGAGCACAATTAAAATGATAAAAAATACTGCGGAAGACATTAGATGAAAATAAAGTAAAAGATGTAACAAGATAAAAATAACACAGAATACATAAGATAAAAAAAAAGGTTTAAAACAAAAAAGCTTCAAAGACATAACACAAATTATGTTAAAAAATAAAAATTATAGACACTATTAGAGACATTTAGTGGGTCAGTACATACGTAGATCTATAGTTAATTATGCCAGATTTTTTTAATTTTAGTCCCGAGGAAACACCAAATTTCTCTTCTGCTTTTCAAGCTAAAAAAATCTGAAAATTTATTGTATTTAATTTATTTGTTTATTTCAAGCCTTTACAGAATACATGCAAGTTCAACATTCCAAAAATATTCATTTACACTCGAAAAGGAGTGGGAAGAAGAACAACGTATTTAATCCCAACCCCATTCTCATCATCAAATAACTTAACACACATTTGAAATAATGAACAAAATAGGCCAATACCAAAAATAAATGGTCTAATGTTATTCATTTTGTGACGGAGGCATGACACTGAAATGGAAATATGTTTGTTTTTATACATCTCTTCTCACATGATGTCTTTGTGGCCAATCATCCTGGATCTCCAGGACATAAATAAATCCTCTTTATTCATCAGAAATGTAGCTGTTTTTACACTGAATATAGTATGTCATAATTTGTTGCTATTTCTGCTTTCATACTTTAACTTTGCCCCTAAACAAGGTTCAACTCCAGACATTGCTTTCATAAAAACAGAACAATAACATCTGACATTCTAGTATCACCAACAGGCCAGCGTTAACAAGCTTCAGTACTTTGCAGAACCCAAGGGTCAAGCCGGTGAAATGTTTGTACTGCAGCCACAGTGTGACGTTCCCAGATTTGTTCCAGCGCCACTGCCCTGCTTTCAGTCATGATCGAACATGTTAAAAACCCCGACAGGTGTCATTGTTTTCCAGCTCTGACACGGGCCCGTCTCCCCATCGCGCTTCCACCTCCGTGAGCATACATGACCTGCCGTTCCAGCGGAGCATGGGATATGAGCAATGGAGCAGCAGTGACAGGGCCAGACCCACAGCTGGGGCCCGGAGCCCTATGCTGAACCTCATGGCTCAAAGCAAAAGCACATGTAATGGAGTGTTAGCTTGGATTTTCACAGAAGGAAGAAGAAAACACAGCAGTAATTGGACATTTAACTATCAGTCATATGTCTTCTGTCTGTCATTAGAAGCCTCCAAAGCCCCCAAGTGCCCACAGTTCTATCTGTGTTGCCGTGGTAACGATATTCAATGTTTGTTGCAGTATACACATTTTATACATTCACGTAACCAAAAGAACATCAGCTAAATTAGGAGTGTCAAACATAAGGCCCGTGGGCCAAAAGTGGCCGCCAAAGCATCCAGTCCGGCCCCTGGGATAAATTTGCAAAATGCAAAAATTACACTGAAGATTCGAACATTCATTTTAGTTCAGGTTCCGCATTCAGACCAATATGATCTAAAGTGGGTCAGTCAGTAAAATACTATCATAATAACCTATAAATACTGACTCCAAATCTTTCTCTTTGTTTTTGTGTAAAAAAAAAAAAAAAAAAAAAAAAAAGATGTAAAATAACAAGAAAAGGTTTACATTTAGAAACGATCCTTTCACAAAAATTTGAATAACCTGAACAAATACGAACAACCTGACATGTTTTAAAGGGGTCATATTTTTGCTAAACCCACTTTTATTAGTCTTTGGGACATTTATTTATGTATTTGGGGACCCTAAAAGTTTGAATTTAAACTCTCCAGGTGCTGCAAAGCTATCTTTATATTCATTCCAGCAAAAATCAAGAGGATTTCTACAACCTGTTTTAATTCCTTATTAATTTATTATGTTTTATAACTAGTTATGTCACGACATTTGCACATATAAGGTAAAGATTTCTGACGAACATTTCTCAGAGTACGACATAATTGTTTGTCAGCAGCAGCGGTTGTAGTAAAAACTGAAAATATGTGCAAACTTTCAGCTGATTACCTAAAATGTTCAGTTGTTGGTTGTATTAACGAACACAAGTGGCTGAACGGGACAGAAAGCACAGTCAACAACCCAGAGGGGGCGGGGCGTGAAGTGGTTCATTTGCATTTAAAGGGCCAGCGCTCAAACCAACCTTTCTGGTGTCATTACTCAGAAATAGGGTTGAAGATGGACCTGTAGAGCCTTGGACCCAAGCATAGCATTTCCAGTTTATGTAGACCACAGGGAAATGTTTTAAAATGCATAATTCCATTTTTTAAAAAAAGCAAAATATCAGTCCTTTAAGAGAAGTGTAATTTTACCAATATTCTGCCTGTTACTAAACGTTTTGTGTAGTTTGCAACTATTCTGTAAAAAAAATCAGTTTGTTCATAGTTGTTTATGTTTTTCACATTACAAGATAGTTTGTAGATGTAAACATTTTCATCATCTAATTTTACTTTTTTCACTCTAAAACATAGACAAAAGTTTGGATTTGACCTTTCTATATTATCTTGTTGTTGTTTTACTGGTCCGGCCCACTTCAGATCCTGTTGGGCTGAATGTGGCCCCTGAACTAAAATGAGTTTGACACCCCTGAGCTAAATGCTCAACAAAACCAATACTTAGACAACAGAACACAACCAAACAAGTAGCACTTAAATGAGAAAATACCTAAAACAAGCTAACAGTCTGAGACAAGCGTACGCCATGAATCATTTTTTCATAAAACAACTGAACGAGACAAACTTTGCAGCACTAAGCTAACACTAAGCACATCCAGCAGTGCAAGGATTATTTATCCACTGCTAAAACTCTATGAAGAGCAAAAATAAAGGTCGCATTATAACGCCATCATTATGAATCTTGCCTCCCCATCGTAACTTCATTTTATATGAATGAAACTTTGGCGATTAGCAACTTCCATTGTTTTGTGTTGTGTTGGAATGTTTCCAACTGGAAACAAATGGCTCACAGTTTAACAGGTTTTAACTATCAGTCATATGTCTTTTGTTTGTCGTTGTTAATTTCTTTGATGGATTTTCTCGGGGGTTCTTGGAAACGGCAGATAGCTTCCTCCCTTCAGCGATCCTGTGCTAATATGTGCAGCTGTTGTAGACTCTTTTAACACAGAGGGCAATATTTTCTCTCCAAGGACAGCTGATCTATGCCCAAGAGTGCTTCCATGACAACTCCATTGATAATGAAATTCACTGAATTGGTGGTAAATATTATGCAGAGGAAACTGCTGTTAGGGCATATGGAAGTCCTCTTGCAAGTAGCCTCTTTTTTATGATCAGATTCCAGTGCAAAATAGGCAAAGACGACTGAAATACACTGCTTTATGGTACAAAAAAAATACACAAACAGAAAATACTGCATCCAGCACAGGTGTACAATTCTCAAATAGTAGCGAATGCAAGAAGCAAGAAGCCCATTTTCTGACAATATGAGCTTTGTCACATCTGTTAATGAGAATTATGCAAACAAATTTACACAGTCTGCATGCCCTCTGGAGGGTCTTCTTCTGATAGGTGTTGAATGTCAATGTCGCCCGGTTCTCCGTGACCCACTTGTGCGGATCAGCCAATGGGAACGTTCTTACTTCTGTCATCGTCGTGAGGCTCGGTTCCTTCCACGAGGGATGAACTTGAGTAATTTTTTCACAGGACAAAGAGGAGAAAGAGCAGAAGCATATTTCAGTCAAAGCACTGCATCAACATCGCTGTTCGTACGAGGCCGGCCCGTAAAAAGGATTCCATAATCGACGGTCAATTAAAGCCAGTACAATTATTCGCAATTAGCGGGATAATCGTCTCCATTCACCTGTAAAGGTCAAACAAATAGAACAAACGTTTATCATGTTTTCATTATTTCCACATTGTTTGACTGGGACTCTTTTGATAATGGTTTTGCTCTGTTTTTCTGAGTTAATGCACAACAAGCAACAAACATCCTCCATTTACAAAGACCTTGCAGAAAAAATATGAACGCTAGTCAATGGCGAAAGACATAAATCTTCATTGTATGTAATTGGACCACTATTTACACACATGATGTTTGTCAATATATAAGAAAAAGTCCAGAAAGTTGCAGTTTGTGGTAGGGATGTAAACAGTTAATGTAAACCATTATGTCAGAGATGCAAAGTCAGAAATGCCCATTTCTTCTAAACTGCCCCTCTTCAGATCCATTTAATTCACAGGTGTCAAACATGTGACCCAGGGGCCAAAACCAGCCCGCCAAAGGGTCCAATCTGGCCCGCGAGATGAATTTACAAAGTGCAAAATGCAAAAATTACCCTGAAGATATTAACAGTCTAGGGCATCAAATCAAACTCAAAAATAACAGCATAATAACCTAGAAATAATGACTCCAAATGTTCTTCTTGGTTTAATGTGAGTAAAATAATATGACGTTATGCCTATAAATAATGGCAGCACCCATTTTTTCTCTTTGATTTATTGCAAGAAACATTAAATTCTGATATCCTTTAACAATAAAATATCAATAACCTGAACAAATATGAACAACCTAGAATGTCTGAAGAAAAATAAGTGCAATTTTAACAATATTCTGCCTGTTTTGTGTCTTGGTAGATCTGATCTGTAATGCACATGTAGAAATCCTAAGTTGAGGCAGAATATTGATAAAATTGCACTTATTTTTCTTCAGAAATTTCAGTTTTTTCCAGTTATTCACATCTTTTTTGTTTTGGATAGAAATAGTTTCATCATTTAATGTTATTTTTTGCAGTAAAAAATTTGGAGTTGTCATTATTTATACGTTATTATGCTATTATTTTACTGTGTCTGGCCCGCTGGAGATCAAATTGAGCTGAATATAGACCCTGAAAGAAAATGAGTTTGACACCCCTGATTTAATTTACTGAATTTCTCAGCAGAATTTATTTTTTCCTACTCCATAAATGTCATTGTCTGTACTGTATCCAATGGTACAATAAATAAATCAGTAAGGAATATGACAGGCTTTTTTCATGAAGTATACAGATATATTTATAAATAATATTTAGCTTTCATTCTTATAGACCCTATTGAAAGAGAAATTCAGGTTCTCAGGAAAAATCGCCGCTTATCAGTTGATCATTAATCGATCGATAAGGTCAACCAACTAATGATTAATGGATTAATCAGTAATTTGCATCCCTAGTTTGGGGTAAAGATGGTAAAGGAATATCTAGTGTTTTGTTAAACAGCTGCATGGACTGCATCTCTCGTCACCAAAATGGCTCAAGCCTTGGCACATTTTACCTCAATCTTTGACATTAGTGTGAAAAAGTATGAATAAAGGTGGAAATCATTACAAGTCTGGTCATGTTGAATCTGGAGAGACAGATACAGCAACTGTGAAATAATCACAGAGTGAGAAAGTTACCGTGATTTCACATCTGGGTCCGATCAAGCGGTAACACGTGGACACATTTCATGTTCAACAGTCTCTGTCATGTAAGCAGAGGAACTTATATGTATGTATTAGACATATTTGAGTAGGTATTTATAAGCACTGTAACATTATGTATAACAAAATTTGAGGAGATAAAATTTTTAGGTGAAAAATGTCAAATTACTGCTCAGTAACACAGGGACTTGAAACAGACATCAGTTTTTTAAGCTTTACGCAAACATTCAAAACATGCGGTTCTCGACAGAAATTGATATTGAGTAGGACTAAACTGTTTAGATATTATGTTCAATTATGCTGAAAATAAATTTAAGGGTAAAATATTGAAAAGTCTCTGTTTTACTGACATGAGAATGTGGTAACATGTAGACAGGTTGCCATAGTAACACGTGGGTGACTCTTTACCATTGTATGCATCACCCAAAATGTTGACTTATTTTTTAAAACAAGCCAGATACAATCCCAATGCTTTATTTAATGTATTTAATACTAACACAGTGTTATTTACAACTTGTGGTAGACCATACTGATATAGGTAAATTACAAATGAAGAGTAATTTCTTGGTAAAATTTCACAGATAGTCTTTTAAAATTTTATAGATATGTTTTTTTGCATCATATTTGAACTATATTTTTATGTCTGAGGCAAGGCTATGGTCATCTGGCGATAATATATGTAAACAAATCATCGCATTTGTGATTTAATGGAAAAACCAACATTACGCACTTCTGTTTTTTTTGACATTTAGTATATATCAATAAAGTTTTGCGCATGTGTCCAATGGAAAAGTGACTACTGTCATCTTCTACAACATTGATTTCACCAGTAAAACCCATGGAGTCGGATCAATGAGAGTGAATGGAAACACTTGTTTTATGTTAAATTATTGATATCTTTGCTTACAAAAAGGTCAGTTTTCTCTGTTTCAGATATAAGAACCTTCAACTTTAATCTGAGCTTTGATGAACATCTGTATGATCAGTAAATTAAATACAAGAAAAAACCTGGTTTTCACTGAAAAAAATGCAAAGTACAGAGGATAATATTACAATAAATGGTGATAAATCACTTAAGAAGGGTTAAATAAAGAGGAAAAATTCATTTGAGAACTGCCACAAAGGTAGTACTGGGTCTTTATGGGTTAAACTATTACACTGGTCAACAACAAATTTATTGTTTAAGTTTTTTGAGCTGATTTAGGATCATTTTGGTGTGCTGAATCCAAAAATCACATTCATTTTGCTCAATCAGGTCAACTTTCTGAACTATGCTACATATTGGCTTTTGAACATTTTTGCTTACATTTATGGGCATTTTCACATCATATGATACAAAATTCTTTTATATTTCTTGCAATAAACGAGTTCTGAAGATTTTACTTTTGCCAATTTATGATTAATGTTTTTTTTAATATTACAGGTGAATGAAATGGCTTCGACTAGAAGATCTTGCAAAAATAAGCCTGACATATTCTGCTACATCTGCGGTGAATACACCATTGTACCTAACAGGAATCAAGTCACAAGTTTCATAAAGTGTGCTTGTGAAAATGATTTTTTTTTCTCTTAAAACCTATTTTGGGTGAGAAGTATATAAAAAAAATCAACTGATAAAGTCACAAAAATGTAATCAATTTTGTGAGAAGGTCAAATTTTTCAAATCAAATTAGCAAAACAACCTGACCTGATTGAGAAAAACAGATGTCATTTTTGGATTTAGCGGTGCAAAATGGTCCTAATTCAGTTGAAAAAACCTAGACAACTTGCAAAAAAACATTTTTTTGTAACCCAGTGTTATTAGACTGATATTACAAGTGTGGGAAAAAGATTAGACGATAATATTGTTTATTGTAACTATGCGTCAATGAATTGTCAACTCAAGTTTCAAAATGGTCAAAGCCTTGATTAACGTTGAACCAACCTCTTAATGCACAGGTGTCAAACATGCGGCCCGGGGGCCAAATCCGGCCCGCCAAAGGGTCCAATCCGATCTGTAGGATGAATTAGTGAAATGCAAAAATTACACTGAAGATATTAACAATCAGTGGTGTAAAAATTCATTTTAATTCAGGTTCTACGCACAGATACATACAGACCAATTAGATCTCAGTTGGGTCAAACCAGTAAAATACTATCATAATAACCTTTAAATAATGACAAGTGCAGATTTTATATTTGTTTTAGTGTAAAAAAGTAAAATTACGCAAAAAATGTTTACATTAACAAACTACCCTTTTACAAAAAATGTAAATAACCTGAACAAATATGAACAACCTGAAATGTCTTAAAAGACGTAAATGCAATTTTACCAATATTCTGCCTCTTAATGAATGTTTTATGTATTTGTAAGTGTAATGTAAGTTGTAATGCACATGTGTAAATGATAAACTGAGGCAGAATATTGATAAAATTGCACTTAAGTCATTTCAAGCTGTTGATGTTATTCAGATTTTTAAGGAAACGTTGTAGATGTAAACATGATCGTAATGTAATTTGACTTTTTTTCCACTGTTATTATTTTACTGGTCCGGCCCACTTCAGATCATATTGGGGTGAATGTGGCCCCTGAATTAAAATGAGTTTGACACCCCTGTCTTAATGAGTCAAAACCAACCCATCCATTATCCAGAACACTTATCCTGTTCGAATTACAGACGAACATCTCCTAGAATAATTCCGCTCCTCTCCATCTACCACTAAACCCTGCAGAATGTTGTTGCTCTGCAGTGAAATCACCTTGCGGGCCTGTCTCTGCTGCATCATATCTTTCAAACTCGACTGAAGAAATTACTCACGGTCTCACCTCTCGCAGAGTTCTTTTCCGTTCTGTCGGTCTGCCACAGTGAGCATAAGGTAGCGGCTGCGTTGAGGCCACAGGACTGAAGACGAGGGCAGCCGTGTGAGAAAATTAGCCTCGTCCTCGCACACCTGCTGACGCCGCCGTCTGAAGCATTAGTATGTTTTCAGAAATCGAGACTATTTAAACAGCTCGCCTGGGTTACACACAGACTTCTATATTCAGCCCAACATTATTGTGCGCTATAGACTGGATTTCACAATAATGTGTCTTGTATATTGATTTACTTAAAGATTATTATCTGCAGCTTCAATATGGAACAGACACTGAGTAGATATTTTTTGCTTTTTTAATTATGCAGAATTATGCATTTTAAAACATTTCCCTGTGGTCTACATAAACCGTAAATCAGGGGTGTCAAATTCATTTTCTTTCAGGGGCCACATTCAGCCTGATTTGATCTCCAGTGGGCCGGACCAGTAAAATAATAACATAATAACCTATAAATAATGACAACTCCAAATTTTTGTCTTTTTTTTTTAGTGCAAAAAAACCCCATGAAATTATGAAAATACTTACTTTTATAAACTATCCAAACAAAAAAGATGTGAATAACCTGAAAAAAACTGAAATTTCTTAAGAAAAACAAGTGCAATTTTAACAATATTATACCTCAACTTATCATTTCTACATGTGCATTATGGATCAGATCTACAAAGACGCTAAACACTGAGGAACAGGCAGAAAATAGTTAAAATTATGCTTAATTTTCTTTCGACATTTCAGGTTGTTCATATTTGTTCAGGTTATTCACATTTTATTGTTACAGGATGGTTTGTAAATGTACATATTTTCATAATTTAATGTTATTTTTTGCACTAAAACAAAGACAAACATTTGAAGTTGTCATTATTTACAGACATAATGTAATACTTTTTTCTCACATCAAATTAATAATAATAATAATAATAATAATAATAATAATAATAATAATAATAGCTTTATTTATATAGCACCTTTTGAAAACAAAGTTTACAAAGTGCTTTGACAAACAAGTAAAGGGCACAACAGCAGGATACAAGATGTAAGTAAAAACACTAAAATTGAGAAGAAAATATGGAGTCATTCTTTTTTGTTGGTTATTATGCTGTTATTATTTTACTTGAGATCTTATTGGTCTATATGTGGAACCTGAACTAAAATTAGTTTGACAGCACTTTGCAAATTCATCCCACGGGCCGGATTAGAACGTTTGGCGGGCCACATTTGGCCCCCGGGCCGCATGTTTGAGACCCCTGGTGTAAATGCTCTGCTTGGGTCTGAATTCTTCATTAATTCAACTCCACAGGTCCATCTTCAGCACTATTTCTGAGTAATGACACCAGAAAGGTCGTTTTGAGCGCTGGCCCTTTAAATGCAAATGAGCCACTTCACGCCCCACCCCCTCCAGGTTGTTGACCATGCTTTCTGTCCTGTTCAACCCCTTGTGTTCGTTAATACAACCAACAACTGAACATTTTAGGTAATCGGCTCAAAGTTTGCACATATTTTCAGTACGGACTACAACCGCGGCTGCTGACAAACAATTATGTCGTACTCTGAGAAGTGTTCGTCAGAAGTCTTGACCTTATATGTGCAAATGTCGTGACGCAACTAGTTATAGACGTAAAGAATTAAAACAGGTTGTAGAAATCCACTCGATTTTTTTCCAAAATGAATATAAAGATAGCTTTGCAGCACCTGGAGGGTTCAAATTCAAACTTTTGGAACTGTTAAGGTCCAAATACACAAATAAATGAACCAAAGACTAATTAAAGTGGGTTTAACAAAATACAACCCCTTTAAGAAATGTGTAAATCATACAACACTCTAAGGCCCTGAGCTAGAACTATCCAAAAATTAAGCAAAATTTGACCCAAAATAAACCATAAATGTCCAAATGGATTAATTAAATAAGTAATAAACATTAGAAAAACGACTATTCAAGCTTTAACATGGAGTATTTTGAAACCTGCAATAAACATCTACACATATACACTACACAGTTAAGCTTAAATTTCTATTCCACTCTACAGTAGCTCTGAAATAGTCTCCAGTCTTATAAATACACTGATATACAGTTCTGTGCATAAGTCTTAGTCCACCTATACCAGGGTTTAAATGATCGCACACCTTTATTTCTCATTCTCTTTTCTTCACATATAACAAGCAAATATTGGAAATACATGAATAGCCTTAAAAGACATACAAAAAACTGAATTAAATGTGTTGTAAAGGTTAAAGTCACTATTTATTTTCTGTCCCCACAAACAGTGTTGAATGAAACCTGGTATAAAACATCAGGAAATGAATGCAATCAGTCTCATATTGTCTGAACATAAGGGTTGAAGACATGTTAAGTGCAAAGGGACCACACTGGTTTATAGAAGCTTTATATTCTATGAAACTTTAGTTTCTAGTGCTGTACATACTTATACATACATATATCTAGATTGTATATTAATACAGAGTAGGAATGTAACGATTACCAGTATAATGATAAACCGCGGTAAAATTGCCGACACTTAGTATTACCGTTTAAATTGTAATTATCATGATAACCGTGTTTGATTACCGCACTTTTAGGGGGAAAAAAACCCTATGTAAAGATCTGCTTTTATGTCAAATATTTGAGTATACTACAATTATGATTTTATATACCTAATATTTGGAAGCAATATTCACTTTTAAAGTCCTTGAAAATGTTTGTTAAGCATCTTTTTGTTATTTATGCAATAATGTATATACATTTTTCAAATCGGATTTTATATATTTTTATGTGTTTTCTGGCCTTTTATTTTAATATAGTAGGTTAAAGTGAAAAAATAATAGGCAGATGATATAGATGAAGTTGTGCTGAAAAAAAAGATACCAAATATGGGTATAATAAACATTTCTTTATGTAATATATAAAGGCAAAATCAGAAGTACTGAAAAACGGCCAAAATAGGCTCAGACCACTAAGGGTTAATATTTGAATGTTTTTGTCAATAGAAGGTAGATTGTGCCTATTATTTTATTATTATTATTATTATTATTATTATTATTATTATTATTATTATTATTATTATCATCAATACAACTTGGTTAAATTATTTCAGTGTGTGTATTTTGAATATTTTGAGCACAATTTCAACTAGCAAAGCACTCGGAGAGCGCAGACCTCCGCCAAGGCAGATCTGCCCCCCCACACCAAAATTAAAATCATCTGTTCCTTGTGCCAGTGTCAACATTTCCTGAAAATTTTATGAAAATCCGTCCATAACTTTTTGACTTATCTTGCTAACTAACCAACAAACAAACAAACAAACCCTGGCAAACACATAACCTCCTCGGCGGAGGTAATAATACTGCAATAATAATGATAACCGTGATCATTTTGGTCACAATAACCGTGATATGAAATTTTCATATCGTTACATCCCTAATACAGAGACTGACAAATGCATATGTGTGGACATTAGAACTGTACTAAACCAACAAACCTAATGTTTACACTGCACTGGACTGTATAAAGTAACCACAGTAGTATTTTAGTTAAAGGGATCCAACACCATTACTCTCCTTTTCAACATAAATCAGTGTTTTCCGAACTATGTCTAGGGATTAACTTGACAAACTATTGTGGCACGATTTATAGACCTCATGTATAAATCATGAGAAGAGCGAATCTGTAGATAAATGAAAGCTTTTGTTCATTTTTACTCCTATTTCCAAATACCTCATGTTATCGTCACTTGTTTTTTGCATGTTATTGAAAGTATATCTGTGTTAAGTACTTAAGGACACCAAAAAAATGCACCTACAGACTGTTAATAAGCTCTCCTTTGTTATTTTTGTCCTAAACAAAATCCCCGGTGGCCGTGTTTGGGACGAGGCAAATAGGCCAGGTCGTTTCCAGATATTTTAATACGTTACATAGTGTGTGTTTAGATCAGAGGTCTTTAACTAATTTTCTTTCAGGGGCCACATGCAGCCCGATTTGATCTAAAGTGGGCCGGACCAGTGAAATAATAACATAATAACCTATAAATAATGACAACTCCAAATTTTTGTCTGTGTTTTAGTGCAAAAAAACCCCATTAAATTATGAAAATACTTGCTTTTATAAACTTATCAAACAAAAAAAGATGTGAATAACCTGAAAAAACTGAAATTTCTTAAGAAAAACAAGTGCAGTTTTAACAATATTCTGCCTCAGCTTATCATTTCTACATGTGCATTATGGATCGGATCTACAAAGACACTAAACACTTAGTAACAGGCAGAAAATAGTTAAAATTGTGCTTAATTTTCTTTAGATGTTTCAGGTTGTTCATATTTGTTCAGGTTACTCACATTTTATTGTTACAGGATGGTTTGTAAATGTACATATTTTCATAATTTAATGTTATTTTTTGCACTAAAACAAAGACAAAAATTACAAGTTGTCATTATTTACAGACGACATGTAATATTTTTTTTACATCAAACTGAGAAGAAAATATAGTCATTATTTTTTGTAGGCTATTATTTTACTGTGGATCAAAAAGATGTGAATAACCTGAAAAAAACTGAAATTTCTTAAGAAAAATAAGTGCAGTTTTAACAATATTATGCTTCAGCTTATTTCTACATGTACATTATGGATAGGATCTACAAAGACACTAAACACTTAGTAACAAGCAGAAAACAGTTAAAATTGTGCTTAATTTTCTTTAGACATTTCAGGTTGTTCATATTTGTTCAGGTTATTCACATTTTATTGTTACAGGATGGTTTGTAAATGTACATATTTTCATAATTTAATGTTATTTTTTGCACTAAAACAAAGACAAAAATTACAAGTTGTCATTATTTACAGACGACATGTAATATTTTTTTACATCAAACCGAGAAGAAAATATAGTCATTATTTTTTGTAGGCTGTTATTTTACTGTGGATCATATCGCTCTGTATGTGGAACCGGAACTAAAATGAGTTCGACAGCCTTTACTGTGGAATTTTTACACTTTGCAAATTCATCCCCTGGGCCGCATTGGAACCTTTTTCGGGCCACATTTGACCCCCGGGACCGCATGTTTGAGACCCCTGGTTTAGATTAACATTAGCAATCCTAGCGTGTCTAGGACTGTTAATGGAATAAAGTAATCTGCTCACACTTTATTCTGCCTGTGAAGTATCATGTTTCTGTTAGACGTCCTCTGATGCATGACCGGCCCGCTGAGCGATTCCTCTGTCAGCTCATTGCTCGTACATGCGGCTCCGTCTGTGTCACGGATACATCCACTGTCTGCCATTTCGGTTATTTTGCCACATGTTGCCATCTGGACGGGGCGCCGTGCCAACCGGGCTGGCACCGGAGGAAGCCCGCCTGCAGACGTGCCGCCCCGACCTCCATCCCGAAGCGGCCTGGGGTTTTTTTGGACTCGTCTCGGAAGTGACACACGCTAAATTGATTAAGAATTTCTAAGCAGTAAATGCAGACTGGCAGAGTCGGCGCAGATAATCTGAGTGTGACGCAGTCTCTTAAAGACACAATCGGTTCTATTGCTTATTCATCGTCTCCGTGTCGTACTTTGACTGCTTTTATACCAAGTCAATAACCTGCTGTTGTCACATGTCATCAGGGAGGATTTTGCTTGATTGCACATCGTCAAAGTCTTGCTCAGTAATTCAAAGCAAACGCCTGTGTTCCACAAAAGCCAGTCTTCTACATGCTGCATGAAGCTCTTTTTGATGTTGAGGCTTAAGAATGTAGGCTACATGCTTATTTGCAGGCTACGCTCTTATCACATGCCTAGTGCACCTCTCGCAGAGGGCAATTTTCTTCGAGGGAAAGTGCAAGGATTATAGTTTAGAATGATTTTGCCAATGTGTGCGCACACACAGACACACACATACGCTCAGTCTCCTCGCAAACCCTTTTAATGCCGCAACACAATGGGGCTCTGTTAGTAATGCAGCTTTAGATTTTTTAGCACGGAAACACTGGGGTGCTTTGTTGGTGCTTCAGAGGCTCTTTGAATGTTTCAGGGCCATATTCCCTCATGTAAGGATAATTTTTGTAATGCATTATAAGATGTTACACTGTTGGTGCGTGCGTTACAGCTGATCCGAACAGAAGTCTGATGTATTTCTGATGTAGACTTTAAAATTCTCTTGCTAGCATATAAAGCACTGAATGGTTTAGGCCCAAAATCCGTCAGAGACCTTCTAGTCCAGTATGAACCATCCAGACCACTCAGGTCATCTGGTGCAGGTCTGCTCTGTGTTCCCAAAGTCAGAACTAAACATGAAGAATCAGCGTTCAGTTTCTATGCTTCGTATATCTGGAACAAACTACCAGAAAATATCAGGTCTGCTGAGAGTCTGAGTTCTTTTAAGTCAAGGTTAAAGACTCACCTGTTCACTGCTGCCTTTGACTAAAAGGATTTTGACTTTTTACATTTTATATTCTCTTTGAAACTCTGCACTGCAACTCTTACTTTAATATGTGTGTTTTTATTTTTATTTTATGTTTTTTGATTTTATGTGTTGTTTTCTTACTTGCTGTTTTTAATCACCTTTTACATGTTTCTTTTATAATGTTTTACATGTGTTTCTTTTTGTTTCTTTTATTTCAATGTCCTGTGTGAAGCACCTTGAATTGCCTTGTTGCCGAAATGTGCTATACAAATAAACTTGCCTTGCCTTGCCTTGCCTTGATGTAGATTCTAAACGAAGCTTTTTGTCACTTTCAGCGCGCTTGCTCATGCTTCAAGTATTTCAGAGTGCGTCCCTGTTATATATCATATCGCGGTGTCTTATATTTCGCATGATTTTGTCTGGCATCCACTACGGACCGGCCATCCATCATGATGCTTGGCAGCTGTACCTTGATCCAGAAATCATACACAGATCACCTGTGTAGTGAGAGGGGTGGCAGGCAATCCCTCAATTAAGGCCAACGCGCTATCCATCAGCTCTGACACGTACGTGGAAGTAAAAGAAGTCAAAGAAAGAAGGATGAAGAAATGCATTCAAACACCAAGGCTTCTGTCTGTTGAGGATGTTTTGATGGTTTTTAAATGGAACTAGCACTTGTTTTTTCTCACTTACAAATGTGTAAATGCACAGTGAGTAGGAAGAAATATCCTAAAATGTGGGTGTTTTGGCCATACCTGTGTATAATCGCCTCTTTAGGCACTTCATCTAACCTGATACCCCATGTGTTGCGTATTAAAATGTGCAGAACATTCTCATCTATCTGTACTGGAACACTGGGCTGAAAATGTTGGGTCCTGAACAAGGTTATTACTGTTAACGAAAACTAACGAAATGACGAAAATTAGAATTGTAAAAACATTTTCGTTAACTGAAATAAATAAAAACTGTAATTAAAAGAAAAATACGATAACTAACTGAAACTATATTGTGTGCTTACAAAACTCACTAAAACATATAAAAATTATGGATAAAATTCCCTTCGTTTTCGTCTTTGTCAATGTTGGATTGATAGGAAATCCATTTATTTCCCTCGAGCAATTTTAGCTGCCGGCACCATATGATATTTAACGGTCCGTCACTTCTCGTCACTTGTCGTTTACAGTCGTCTTCTGGTCCCCACTCTACCTGGAAACATGGAGACTAAAGTTGGGAGAAAGCAGCAGAGTCCTGTCTGGGATTTATTTGAATATGACAGCAAAGAAGATAAAAGATATGAAAAAACTAAAACTAAACTGAAACTAAGCATCTAGAAAATAACAAGAACTACAAGATTTGTTTGTTAATTGACAAATATCTTGTGTAAATATGGGAGGTTTCACAACAAAAATGTTGAATAAATGTATTTTTGTGAATGTATAACGTATAAGCACTGATAAACTGTCAAAATACAGTTTTTATCAGTGGACTGGACAACTTGGTCTCATTGAAAATTATATATATACAGGGTGGGGAAGGAAAATTTACAATATTTTGAGGCAGGGATTGAAAGACAGTGTATGAGCAATTAGTTTATTGAAAGTCAGGAGAATATTTTTGCCACAAGAAAATTGACATCATAGAAAATGTTTTTATTCTATGTGTCCTCCTTCTTTCTCAATAACTGCCTTGACACGCTTCCTGAAACTTGTGCAAGTGTTCCTCAAATATTCAGGTGACAACTTCTCCCATTCTTCTTTAATAGTATCTTCCAGACTTTCTGGTAATAGTTTTGCTCATAGTCATTCTCTTCTTTCCATTATAAACAGTCTTTATGGACACTCCAACTATTTTTGAAATCTCCTTTGGTGTGACGAGTGCATTCAGCAAATCACACACTCTTTGACGTTTGCTTTCCTGATTACTCATATGGGCAAAAGTTTCTGAAAAGGTATGGATAATAGTGTTAGGTATGATTATGACATCAATATATGTTTGGTTTCAAAACAATTGACGTAGTGCCTGCTGAGAAAAAACAACTAAATGTTCATTGTAAATTTTGCTTCCCCACCCTGTACATATATATATATATATATATATATATATATATATATATATATATATATATATATATATATATATATATGTATATATATGTATATGTATATATATATGTATATATATGTATATATATGTATATGTATATATATGTGTATATATATATATATGTATATGTATATATATGTATATGTATATATATGTGTGTGTGTATATATATATATATATATATATATATATATATATATATATATATATGTGTGTGTGTGTGTGTGTATACATACATATATATATATAGATAGATAGATAGATAGATAGATAGATAGATAGATAGATAGATAGATAGATAGATAGATAGATAGATAGATAGATAGATAGATAATCTGATTGTTTAATACATGAAAATATTCTTTATTAAACATTAAAAAGTAAAAAAAAAAAAATCAAAATCTCATGTAAAGTTAGGGCAAAAAACTGTATTTTAATTATGGAAAATTACCATATTTTTATGAGATGGTTATTTTCCGTTATTTAACAGTATTTTTTCCGCACCCCTGCTGCCGGAATATTACCCTTTTTTTTTACTTTTTTTTTTTTTTATAGTGTAACTTATGCCTATGCATATTTTTTTAATGGAGATATTCTACTTCTAGGGCTTGAAGTCTGTGAAATTGGGATCTTGTCTTTCTGCTTGTTTTCCAATCCACTTCCACTCATGTCCATTGGCTTTAGAAAAATCCCAAAATGGCCACGTTTAATTAAATAGGCTCGGTGGCGCAAAACCATGAGGTGATTCGTTTTGAACAATCAGCCAAGTCTGACTAGAGGCCTCTGAAGCATCTTTAACTCTGTTTATCACCAGTGTCAGAGTTGCTATGTGCAGTTCAGTCTGATCCATTTGGCCCTTTCTGCTGTTGCTTGACAGTTTTTTGAAAAGCCTTATTTGAGGTTTTATTTGTTTAGGGGCTGAAATTGGAGGAGTGTGCCTTTCATCGTAGTCCGTCTCCGCTCGTGTGTTCCCACTCGGCTTTTCTTCCATTCACTTCCCCCGGTACATTTGATGGTGTTTGGCCTTGTCAGTCGACTGAGACTCTCAAGATTTGGCTTGGAGATTAAAAACTGCATTCAACATTCTGTTTAGCATTCTGTTCATTCACTTTCTGCTCTGAAAAGATCTGGCCAAATATGTATTCCAGCAAACTGTGTTTATAATGGACACCACTGCAGTATTCTGTGTAGTATGATACTATCAGTGCATCAGGATGGACTGTGGAAAGTTAGAAAGCACAGTGAACTCAAAGTATCTGCAATAACTTATTCTGGCAACTTTTTTACTTTTATCCTGCGCCACTGAATCATCCACTTAGACCAGTTCCAGACTAAGTTGATGTGACTAAAACATAAAAAGATGAGTCATTACTGTGTGTGTATTATGCATCACAAACATCTGATAATTAAAATGGTGCAAAAAGTCCAACAAGGCAAAACTTGAAAACTTGAAATACGGACTAGAACACAGAAAAGGTATCCTGATGTCTTGGGTTTTATTCATGACATGAAAACTGACTTGTTAAATTCATCTATAGTATATACTTAATAAGTCTTTGCTTTATATCACAGGTGTCAAACATGCGGCCTGGGGGCCAAAACCGGCCCGCCAAAGGGTCCAGTCTGGCCCACGGGATGAATTTGCAAAGTGGAAAAATTACACTTAAGATATTAACAATCAAGGATGTCGAAGTCATTTTAGTTCAGGTTCCACATACAGACCAATGTGATCTCAACTAAAATAGTAGCATAATAACCTATAAATAATGACTCCAAATGTTCTTAGTTTAATGTGAAATCATAGTATTACATTACATCTATAAATAAGTAATGACAACTCCAAATTTTTCTCTTTGTTTTAGTGTAAAAACTTACAGTAAATGATGAAAATATTAACATTTACAAACTATTCTTTAACAATAAAATGCGAAAAACCTGAAATTTTGAAAGTGAAATTTTAACATTATTCTTCCTGTTATGAAATATTTTGTGCCTTTGTTGATCCAATCCGTAATATGCATGTATAAATGGTAAGTTGAGGTGTAATATTGTTAAAATTGCACTTATTTTTCTCAAGAAATTTCTGTTTTTTTTTTTTCAGGTTAGTCACATCATTTTTGTTTGGATAGTTTGCAAATGTACATATTTTTATAATTTAATTTTGATTGCACTTAAACAAAGAGAAAAATTTGGAGTCGTCATTATTTACAGGTTATTATGCTATTATTTTACTGGTCCGGCCCACTGGAGATTAATTTGGGCTTAATGTGGCCCCTGGACTAAAACGAGTTTGACACCCCTGCTTTATATTAAGGTGAACAGAAATGGATTTTGTTTCATACTATATTATATAAAACTGAAGTACTTTTAACCCATAAAGACCCAAACATCCACCATCAAACAAAACCACCGACTGATTTAAACTGTTTAATATCTTTTCATCCATTAATCCTATCAATCCATGTAAATAATTGGTGTAAAATGTAGTTTGTCGTCTTTTCATGGTCATCAGATAAGACCCATTTGGACGTTCAGAGGCTCCGTAGTTACCATGGAAACATCGTCATCTTCTACAACATTGATTCACCAGTAAAACCCACTGAGTTAGATCAATGACAGTGGATGGAAACACTTGGTTTATGTCCAGTTAATAAGAGATTTTACCGAAAAAGTCACCTTTTCTTCAGTTTTCTCTGTTTTTGATTTAATAACTCTGAACTTTAATCTGAGCTTTTATAAACATCTACATGATCAGTGAATTAGATATAGGAAAACGCCTGATTCACACTGAAAAATGCAAAATACAGACGATAATATTACAATAAATGGAGAAAAATCCTTTAAGGAAGGTCAAATAAAGAGAAAAATTCACGTGGTGCTTGGCCTCTAGGGGTTCATTCCACCTTTCTTTCTTTACATAAGCGTACGTACTTCAACTTTAATGAAGAATATCTTTCCCTGCCTTTGAATCTGATGTTCAATGTGTATTTTCTTTCATTTTTTATCGCATATCCAATAAAATAAATTAGAAATATACTACTTCATCATCAAGCTGTGGTATGTTGTGAAAATGTTCCTGTCCGTGTGAAATCACCAGAGACCTCCTTACTGACCAAGTCCAATTTGCTTCATATTTCCAATATTAACTGGAAATACTGAAGCAAATTGATTATTCTCAATCTCAAGTGGAAGGTTATATTGGCTGCTAGTTGGTGTAAATGGGACATCAGTAATCTTCAAGATACGTTTATGAAGGAATTACAATAGAACTAATCAATACACTCATAAATAGTTCAATTTCATATTTTGAGCATATATCAATGTGGCGATATAACTGGTTTTATCTTAGACCTTGTCATACTGGACCAATGTGCATCAAAATGTCAGTGTAATTCATATTTTTTGCTGGCTTTTGATGCCTCATGAATCATAGAGATGAGAATTAAATACCTAAAATTGGAGGATCTGATGTCCTTCAAAGTAGAGATACAGTACATTGAGTTATTTTCCTTTTCTGTACCACTCATTATTACATTTTGTCAGACCAAATTCTCCAAAACGCATGAAAATATGAGATTGTAATTTTGTCTGATGTTTAATCTCACATTTACTGAATCTTATTTTGACATGGATCCAGCTGATGTCATCATGTCTATGCATGTGCTGATATCAGCATATCAGTTACCTCTATACAGGGTTCTCACTAGGATTGTTTCACAGCGGAGGGGCACCATGTATGCGGCGCCCGTTTTGTAGGGGGGTCCGGGAGCGTAAGGCAAGTGATGTTGTTGGGCGGGTGTTAGACAATACCAAGGCACACAAAGGGGTGTTGATTATATTGTTCTCATTTCCTGTCTGCAGCACTTTGCGCCAAAACCAAGGAATATATTTTTTCAAAGTCAAATCTCATTATAATTATGCTGGACGATCACACACACGCAAAAAAAACAAACAAACGCTACACTGGTTGAAAGACAGTGTCGCGGGTCAAATCTCAGCGTCGGGGCCCCCAGGGACAGTGTCAGGGGCCCCAACATTCAATGATGCTAGCGAGAACCCTGCTATATATGTACCAAGTTTGAAGTAAATTGAAACAAAATTGATGTTTTTATAGACGTTTGAGATTTCACCCATTATAAGTAAATGGGAGAAAAAAAAAGTTGTAAAAATTCATTAAAATTTTGAATTTTGACCTACTTTTCCCAAAATGTAATTGCATCTATTCTGGGTCACTGGCAATCTATGAACCCAATTTGGTATCAATTCAACCAATAGTTTTGTTGCTACAGACATTTGAAATTTCTGCCCATTATAAGTAAATGGGGAAAAAAAAAGATTTAAAAAATTCATAAAAAATGTGAACTTTGACCAACTTTTCCCAAAATGTAATGAGCTCTATTCTGGGTTACTGACAATCTATAAACCCAATTTAGAATAAATCCAACCAATAGTTTTGTTGCTACAGACATTTGAAATTTTTGCCCATTATAAGTAAATGGGAAAAAAAAAAGATTTAAAAAATTAATAAAAAATGTGAACTTTGACCTACTTTTCCCAAAATGTAATTGCATCTATTCTGGGTCACTGGCAATCTATAAACCCAATTTGGTATAAATTCAACCAATAGTTTTGTTGCTACAGACATTTGAAATTTTTGCCCATTATAAGTAAATGGGAAAAAAAAAAGATTTAAAAAATTAATAAAAAATGTGAACTTTGACCTACTTTTCCCAAAATGTAATTGCATCTATTCTGGGTCACTGGCAATCTATAAACCCAATTTGGTATAAATTTAACCAATAGTTTTGTTGCTACAGACATTTGAAATTTTTGCCCATTATAAGTAAATGGGAAAAAAAAAAGATTTAAAAAATTAATAAAAAATGTGAACTTTGACCTACTTTTCCCAAAATGTAATTGCATCTATTCTGGGCTACTGACAATCTATAAACCCAATTTGGTATAAATCCAACCAATTGTTTTGTTGCTACAGACATTTGAAATTTTTGCCCATTATAAGTAAATGGGAAAAAAAAGATCTTTATAATCCATAAAAATGTGAACTTTGACCTTCTTTTCCAAAAATGTAATGAGCTCTATTCTGGGTCACTGGCAATCTATAAACCCAATTTGGTTTGAATTCAACCAATAGTATTGTTGCTACAGACATTTGAAAAATTTTTTCCCATTATAGGTAAATGGAAAAAAAAAAAAAAGATTTTAAAAATTCATTAAAAAATGTGAACTTTGACCTACTTTTCCCAAAATGTAATTACATCTATTCTGGGTCACTGGCAATCTATAAACCCTATTTGGTATGAATTCACCCAATAGTTTTGCTGCTAGAGTGATAACAAAGAAACTAACTGAACCAAAAACAGTACCCCTTGCCTCCCCCTTTGGTGGGCAGGGTAAAAATATCCCACAAACTACACAACTACAAAATATTAAATATATACATATTTCTAAAATATACAAACAGCTAACTCTATACTACAGATAACAGATATGTACAACATGTAAGGACATAAACAGTTGATAAAGGGTATATACAAGGTGAAATGAAAAACAAAGTGCATGGATTGTTATTATCTGACAAATGGGATAATGATCGGATGTTTTAGAGCGCATGTAAACGGGCTCAGTGTTATCCCTGGAAAACGGGAAAAAAAAAAAAAAAAACAGTAGACGTACTTAATGATGATGTGAGTGATTTGCATAAATATTTTTAGGTCAGTTACAATACATTTATCTCTTTCTTTTGCACGTGCAGATGAATAAATCTGCATTGGTTTGAGGCTGGAGACAGGCCTGTTTTGGTCTTTGCATGCATTAACTGTACATCTGTGCGGCGGATTCTCTCGGCGCTTCTCGGTGAATATGCGAGGAGGCTTCGCTCACGTCTCCTCTGTCATTTAAGTCAAACACGCCGCTGCCTCTCGGGCCCGTGTCCATGTGTGCATATATATCAGCCCGGTGCATACTCGTCTCCCAGCGCCGTGTGACCTCCACAGATGCCCTCTCAAGTCTCAGGAAGAGAGCTCGGGAATGAGAAATTAATTGCCAAACAATGCATAGCTCCCATCCATTACGGTTCTCATCATGTCAGATGATATCCAAGCATTACCGGATGTCTGGCCGCATAATTTACCGCACCCCCCTCCTCGCCTCCCGCCTCCCGCCTCCTCTGCATCCCAGTTGCACTCTCTGATGGATTTGTGGGTCTGCCACAAAAGGCTCCATTAAACGACAGGGCTTTTATCATCATTTTATTTTCCGACCATTCCGCTGGGCGTACGAGGACACGTGTACCGTTTTGGAGCGATCAGATGACATAAACATTAGGGACTTGATAAGCTGAGGAGTAGATGAGTGAATCACGCCATTACGAGACAGGTATTGATTCGACGAGAAGGCTTCGAATAGTCTTTGCAGGTATGAATACAAGTTTTTCTCAAATGGGAGCTTGTTAATGAGTTATTAATATGTTCCGGGGTGAAAATGTGAATGCGTTGAAGCTCAGTCCAGTTTCACTCAAGGCCTTTTTTCTTTCATTTTGCTTAGTTTATGTAGATATAGTACAAAATAAAACCTTTGATTAGAGTATGCCATTATAAAAACAAGAAATACGTTTATTTATCGCATCTTTTTCCTCACACATTCACCCATTAATTCTCGCAGGAGTCCAGGTAATTGTATCTGGCAGCTGGTGATTTCACTTTTTATCTTAACTTGCCATTATCACATTATGTGAAGTAATTCCTTGGAGCTTGACGGATGAGTCAGTCCTTCAGCCCTTTTCTGCAGGAAATGCATTAAGAAAAGCCTTCAACTCATTCTCAGCTTTTCTCAAAAACATCATTAAGGTTGTAAAGATCACCTAAATCAAGAGCGAGTCATGATCAAGACACAAGTAACGAGAAACGCACTAAACTAAGACTTTGAAGAGTTATGTTATGTTTGTGTTTATGTTTATGCATTTGGCAGACGCTTTTTTCCAAAGTGACTTACAGGGGAAAACCAATCACATCACTCAATCAATCAAATTTTATTTATATAGCGCTGGATCACGCCAAAAAAGTTATCTCATGACACTTTATATATAGAGTTGGTCAAAACCAGACTCTAAGCCAATTTACAGAAACCCAACAGAGTTGAGTCCAAGACCTGGAGAAACTGGTCCCAATAACTGGGAGTAATCAGATATCGGTAATAATCAGCACATTAACACATGCAAACATCAAAGAAAAATAAATCAGATTAACAGGCATACATGCATGAAGACTTATTTATTACCCCACCCCCTTAAGGGAAGGCAAGGGGTATTGTTTTTGGTTCGGTTTGTTTCTTTGTTTATTAACACTCTAGCAGCAAAACTATTGGGCGAGTCATACCAAATTTGGTGTATAGATTGCCAGTGACCCAGAACAGATGTCTTTACATTTTGGGGAAAGTGGGTCAGAGTTTGAATTTTTTAATTAATTTTTTAGATCTTTTTTTTTCCCCATTTATGTATAGCGGGTGAAATTTCAAATGTCTGTAGCAACAAAACTATTAGTTGAATTCATACCAAATTTGGTGTATCGATTGCCAGTGACCCAGAATAGATGTCTTTACATTTTGGGAAAAGTGGGTCAGAGTTTGAATTTTTAATAAATTTTTTAGATCTTTTTTTTTTTTTTACCCCGTTTATGTATAGCGGGTGAAATTTCAAACGTCTGTAGCAGCAAAACTATTGGTTAAATTCATAGCAAATTTGGTTTATAGATTGCCAGTAACCCAGGATAGATGTCTTTACATTTTGGGAAAAGTAGGTCAGAGTTTGAATTTTTTAATAAATTTTTTAGATCTTTTTTTTCCCCCATTTATGTATAGCGGGTGAAATTTCAAACATCTGTAGCAGCAAAACTATTGGTTGAATTCATAGCAAATTTGGTTTGTACATTGCCAATGACCCAGAATAGATGTGATTACATTTTGAGAAAAGTAGGTCAAACATTTTTTCTGAATTTTTTAAATGTTTTTTTCTCTCCCATTTACTTATAATGGGTAAAATGTCAAATGTCTATAAAAACAATAATTTTGTTTCAATTTACTGCAAACTTGACACATATATAGAGGCTATTGATATGGTGACATCAGCACACGCATATACATGATGACATCAGCTGGATCGATGCCAAAATAAGCTACAATACGTGTGAGGGGCGGGGTTTGTTGTGCCTAGCACCACTTGTTTATTAGTTTTTCGGTAGGGACAGTGCACATTAATGAACATCTGTATTAAACAGCAGTAGATATAAAAGTGCTGGATTATAGTGAAAATGCTAAGGTGGGTAACAGAAAACCTCACAGTTAAAAATAGAAATAGAACAACAAAAGTACAACACATCAAGGTTCTAATAGTTTTAGATTTTTCATTAGAGTTTTCTTTAGTTTTGACTTTTTTTCGTCTAATTCAGTTAGTTTTAATTAGTTTTTAGAGCAGGTTTGTAAGTTCTTATTCGTTCTCGTTATTTTCTAAATGCTTAGTTTTAGTTTAGTTTTAGTTTTTTTTTATGTCTTTTCTCTTCTTCACCATTGTATTCAAATAAATCCCAGACAGGACTCTGCTGCTTTCTCCCAACTTCAGTCTCCATGTTTCCGGGTAGAGTGGAGACCAGAAGACGACTGGAAATCACATGTGACCACAAGTGACGGACCGTTAAATATCATATGGTGCCAGCAGCTGAAATTGCTTGAGGGAAATAAATTGATTTTGTATCAATCCGACACTGACAAAGACAAAAACGAAGGGAATTTTATCCAGAATTTTTATCCGTTTTAGTTAGTTTTGTAAGCACACAATACAGTTTCAGTTAGTTATGTTTTTTTTTTTCTTTTAATTATAGTTTTTATTTCAGTTAACAAAAATGTTTTTAAAATTGTCGTTTTCATCATTTTGTTAGTTTTTGTTAATGATAATAACCTTACAACACATTAAAAATGATCACAAGACTGGTTTACTTTTAGCTGCTGTTTGAGTTAAGTTTTAAAAGTGCGATATTTGGAGCGTTCTCTAATTGAGAGCAGTGAATGTTCCAGTTTTATTTTGGCCTAATCTGTTTAAAAATCTGCAGGTAAAATTCCAGTGTTTTTGATACTTAATGTTGAATCCAATGTCGCATCAGGAGACTTAGACTATGTTCAGACAGCTGGTCTTAGTGCACAATTCGGATTTTTTTTGTGTGCTTGTTCATACTACACTTCTATCAGCTTTGAGTATGAACTGAGGTGACCCGCATGTGCAAAAAGAGGTCCTGATGTAATACATGACCACGCAGGCACGCACTGTGTTTACAGGAGTAACACACCTGGGATGCAGAATTGTGACGTTTGTCACATTTCAATGACGTAAAGTTCAGATAAATGTGACCTGAAATGTGACCAGACTGAAGTTGCATTGCAAAATATCGGATAGCTACATATCGGATTTAGGACCACGTATGAAAGTGGCCTGGGTTGGATTTGAAAAAATCGGATTTGTGCATTTCGGACTGTTTTTTAACAGATCGGATATCGGCAAAAAAAATCAGATTCGGGCCACAGGTGCCTGCCGAACATAGCCTGAAAGTCCTTCACAGTGTCCACTTCCTGTCCTGTCATAAAGACACCACAGTGTTTTGTGTCCATCGGTTGTTTTGTTAACATCATACAAACAGTTTTTCATCAGAGTATTGGTGTGAATCTGATTTGTCGTGATCAGATTACTGCTGTGATCTGGTAAATTATCAGATTTTGCTGTTTACATGATCACTTGAATAACCCGAGAACTCCAGGAATGGGATAAGGATGTGATTTTTAGTGTGCATGTACATAAACTCAGTGTTTATGTGATGTATAGGATCCATGAGGTCTAGGTTGGTTTTTGTAGCAATGAGGCAAACAAATCTTTTTTTTTTTTTTTTTCCGACGGAGGCACATTCTGCTGCGACTGCAGTTCGTAGTCTGGTAAACACAGTGGAGGAAACCTGCTAGCCTGGCTATATAGACTACAAACAACCCACAATGTTTTTCCCTGAGTGATTGTTGAATACATAAATTCCCATTTCTCAAAGCTTCTCAAACACCCCATATTTTTTTGAATGGAAAAACCCAGGCAGATGTTGTTGTGAAAACACCAGTAAGAACGTACCCAAGCCAACCGGCAAACACATAGAACGGTACTTATGGATGATAATATAAGAAAATCAGTGGAGATGTGGTGGAGAAATAACAGTTGCAGTTGTGGTTGAACTTCCTGCGGTTCAAAACTTGATTAAGTGACAGAAATGTTCGGAGACACGGTGTTCTAGTCTGTTTAGTCGTAGAGGAGGGGGGGGTGCTGAACCACCGGAGTGAACAAGCAGTTATAACCGGGTAATAACCTTCTGTCCTGCAATAACAATGCAGTATTTATTCAGTATTTATCAAAAATAGATGCACTGTTTTATATAGACCTGGTTCATAGGTATATATACTGTTTTTCACAGATATACATACTGTTTTTTTTTATTTTTTTATAGGAAATACATACTGTTAATATATATACACATACTGTTTTCATAGGAAATACATACAGTTAATACTGTAAATACTGTTTCATAGATATACACACTGTTTTTATAGAAAATTCATACTATTAATACTGTTAAATATATATGAAAAATAAATATTAAACATTAAATACATATACATACTGTTAACGGATGTACATTCATAGTAATACATACGGCTAATATTGTTCATAGATATACATAAATTACACCTATTCATATTTTATCCAGTTTTATGTTTTATTCTAGTAGCCTAAGCTCTATTGTTATGTTATTTTGTTAAATTATTGTTACTAGCGGCATTGTACCCGTGGTGCTATTGTGCGACAGCATGAGAGGCTAAAACGCCCTCCCGTGCTGCAACATCGATCGGCCAACGTGCATTATATAGTAGGATTATATATAGTATTATTATTTATCTTATTTTTAAGCTTTTGCAATTTTATATTCACTCTGTTCTTATTCTGTGGCACTGGTGTTTGTACACACAATGATAATAAAGGCTATTCTATTCTAATTTATATAAGTGTTAGAGCCAAAATATGACGATAAGCAAGAATTATTATTTACAAGTTTATTTTGAATAGCAGTAGAAATTAGTTGTTTAAAGTTTATGTTATACAGTTAATTTAACATTTATTCCTGTAAAGTTTTGTTACTCAGTGCACCTTATTAGAGAGTGTGTCATGTGACTTTTCAGCTTCCTGAGCTTGTGAGCATATAGTAAATAAATTAAGTTTTTTTTATTTTATTCAGTTTTGGACCAGTCATTCACGTCAGAATCTCAACGTCTACAACTCATTCTGGGTTTTCGGACACATAGAAGGAAGACCATTACAGTAGGGTTGTATTTTTTATTTTTTTATTTTTTTATTATAAAGACCTGCTTAACAGCCCTGATCGGGGATTTGGTTTTCAAGTAGGCTCCAGTCTAAAAATACACGTATGAGCGCTCAGAAGTCCCATTTCTCAGCCTTTAAGCAGGCCGGTGCGAAAGTTAATGGGCGACATCACACACAAGGACCGGTCTGTATTTCCTAAAATCTGTGAAAGTACCGAGTGAAGATGTAACCACGCTTAAAGGTTCCAACGCTGAAATTAGGAGGTAATTGGGTTCAGCACAAGGCAAGGAAGAGTCACTTCACCGCCTGATGCTCATTTCATTCCTGCCCCTGAAAACCCTTTCCACCTCTTTTGATCTCGACTCTGCAGAAGTTTCTCCGAGCTGGAGAGTCGCTCTCGGTGCGGAAATGGCAAGTCACATAAACCGGATTCATTTCATAATAGCAAAGCAGGTTTTTTTTTTTTTTTTTCCTGGAGAGAAGTAGAGCGGTCTTATCTAATTGTAGAAGCCACGAGCCCTGGGATACAGACAGAGACGCTAATTAGTTAGAAATGAATGCTTTGAAATGAAGCACAAAGCTCTGTGTGTGGCGGTGGAAACGGGGCTCACGCGTTTGGCGAGAGGGGTTTTGTGCAACAGAAGCCGAGCGTAAATGATGACGGGAGTCGTGCTTCGATGACAGGAAGTTGGGGCGTCGACAGAAGTTTGGGAAATGGAAAGGTCTGTCGGAGTTGGGCCTAGTGCTGGACGACGAATTTGGGTTTATCGCGTCAGCATTCTGAATTAAAATGCATCCAAAAAGTTTCTGTTATCAGTTGTGTTTCATGATATTTTAGATCTTCAAGAGCTGCTGTAATATTAAATATACAAAAATGGAATTAAATTAAATAATAAATGAATTGTATCATATATATATATATATATATATATATATATATATATATATATATATATATATATATATATATATATATATATTAACCCTCCGGTATCCAGGTGCGCCTTTTAGGCACACTTTGCACTTCTTGTTAAAAAACTTCATATTATTTTTCACAATTTAAATAAGGTTAGAATTCAAAAGTTGTTCATTTTTGCATGATCTTTAAAATTCTGGCTACCAACTAAAATGTGCACATTGTAAACAAAAGAAAATTACAAGACTAGCATCTGTCTCTCAAGTGTGCCTAAAACGCACTATTTCTTCCATTTGATATGTATGATTAGGGCTGACCTGGATTTACAAAAATAAAATCAAATTAGAGCAGAAAAATAAATCAATATATAATATTTAATAGTTTGGTTTATAGGTGTGCATTTTTCGTACACTTGGACAGATGCTAGTATTTTTGTACATTTGACCTAGTGCCAAAAATGATAATGCAAATTAACCAGTGTTGGAGTTAATCATCGACATATGCCAGGATGAAAAAAATCAAATAATATGTAATCCACTTTTTATTCAGTATATTGAAATTTTTTTTTTGTTTGTTTTTTGCATTCAAAAAATTATTTGTTTACATTACAAACAAGTCATTTAAAGGGTTAAAAAATGTGACAATTATTGAGTATTTGGTATTTTTATTTACGGCTCAAGTTGATGAAATAGAAAAAAAGTGTAAAAGAATTAAAAACAAACTGTATGAAATTTTTTTTTTGACATTATTCCACAGTTGTGCCAAAAAGGCACACCTGGTGCTTAGTAAGGGCCTTGCTGGACAGGATACCGGAGGGTTAATAAATAATAAATAATTTTGTATTAAAACACAAAAAAGCAACTATTGGGTGGTGTTACATGTTTTCCATCACTATTGTTGCAAGTTTTACTTCATATTTATCTTGTCTTTTTTTTTTTTTTTTTACCTGATTTTCATCTTATATCTTATCCTCAACTTTCTTCTCATTGTGTCTTACTTCATTTCAGTCTTGTTAAATCCAACATTTTTGTCTTGTTGGGTCTTTTAGATTGTTTTTGCCATGTGTGATTTACATCATTTATGTTTCATTGCAACTCTTACATGGATTCTGTCTTTTAGAATCGAATCGAATCAAATAGAGTAGAATCTTTATTTTGTCAGTAGGGGTTCACACATGTAAACATGCACCACACACCAAAATTTGTCTTCTGCCTTTAACTCGTCATTAGATCATGCATCACACACACTGCATGCTAGCAGCAGAGGCCTCGCCATATTAGGCACCCAGGGAGCAGGGTCAGCAGGTCTTTTATGTCATTTTCGTATCATCTCATTTACAGCGCTTTAATCTCATTGCTTCTTTTACCTCATTTTTGTCTTTCTTTTCCTATTTTCATCTTGTAAATTTTAGGAACATTAGCCAAATAGTTTCCAAACATCAGCCTTTGAACTGGAAATAACATATATTTGACATATACTGCAATAATTACTAATGTTGATCATGATTACATTACAAGTTTAATCCCAATAATTGACTCCATTTATTTTTCCTCTACAAAGATTTTTAATTGAATTTTTATGTTGTAACAATCATAACTGTGCAATTGAATGTACATAAAATATAACAACATACTTATGTACCCCCAACCCTGATGCACCTCATACTCTAACAAAAATATATAAACACACACATCCAAAATGAATACATAAAACTTTAGGAATTTTAGGAATATTAGCCAAATAGTTTCCAAACATCAGCCTTTGAACTGGAAATAACATGTTTTTTGACATATACTGCAATAATTACTAATGTTGATCATGATAACATTACAAGTTTAATCACAATAATTGAGTCCATTTATTTTTCTTCTACAAAGTTTTTTAATTGAATTTTTATATTGTAACGATCATAACTGTGCTATTGTATGTACATAAAATATAACAACATACTTATTTTGGCTGAAAGATATATCGTTACCATATCTATATCTAGTTATGAACATTCAAGATATTAATATCAAAAAAGCAAAGATATAAATGATATCGATATCCCCCGCACTCGCCCTGCATGTACAGCTCTGGAAGTCACAACAAATTTCATTTTTACGATTGCCCTTGAATGCACCGCTAAGGCCAGCCAACCACAAACCTTATTTCAAGCTTGCTGTGGATCGACAGCTGAAGCCGACCAATGACAAACATATGAGGGCAGGAGTGAGGGCCATTCCGAAACTCTATAATGAGTGTAAAATAAATGTTGAATCCGTATCGGTATCGTATTGATATCGAGATATCTGGTATGAATATTGAGATATGAAATTTTGTCCATATCGTTCAGCCCTAATACTTATGCACCTCCAACCCTGATGCACCTCATACTCCAACTAAAATATATAAACACACACATCCAAAATGAATGCATAAAACTTTAGGAATTTTAGGAATATTAGCCAAATAGTTTCCAAACATCAGCCTTTGAACTGGAAATAACATATATTTTTACATATACTGCAATAATTACTAATGTTGTTCATAATTACATTACAAGTTTAATCCCAATAATTGAGTCCATTTATTTTTTTTCTACAAAGTTTTTTAATTGAATTTTTATATTGTAACGATCATAACTGTGCAATTGTATGTACATAAAATATAACAACATACTTATGTACCCCCAACTCTGATACACCTCATACTCCAACACAATATAAACACACACATCCAAAGTGAATACATAAGATTAAACTAATAAAATAAAAAAAGTCCATTTATTTAATTAAATTCCTAATCTTTTCCCTGTATTATTTTTGCTTTATGCACACACATAAAAGGTAATTCCTCCTAAAATCCCTGTAAGTGGTTGTTCTTTCTGAAAAATGAAATTCCTGTCCAGACTAAAAAGGTCAAACCTTCTTAGAGTTCTTCAGTTGTGTTGTTGTTTTTTATAACCTTGGCTCAAGGTAAAAGTTACAACCTAAAGTGCTTCGGACATTCATATCGTCCTGTAAGGTCACTTCGGAGTCCCTCGGAGCATACCAAAATGTTGTTCAATGGTGCTCTTGAACTCCGTTTGCTTTCTCCCTTCATCCCTTTGGATAGATTGGGAAAGCTGGCAAAGCAAAACAAAATGTCCTTGTGTTGTCTCCAAGGCGATAGTGCCCGCAGACTGTGGCTGCTGTCTGCTACCGGCTTTATTTTTTAAATTTTTTTCTTGCTCATAGCATGGAAAAATATACAAGTTTGCTCAAGGACACTTTTTTTCCCCTCTTCCTGAGCTCCGTCTTGTGTCTTTGCAGGTGTATTTAATGCACCGTGTGTAGACAGAACATTCAGAAAAATAATTTTACAACAGACTCAGTGGGATCATCTGGAAATATGGGCTTACATTCCAGACACTGGCTGCTGGTGACTTTGCATTAACCTCATGCTGTGATGGGGATTTCTTCAATCCACATTTCACTGCACCTTCTGTATTACCTCCATCAGTAAGGAATGTCATAGGACGCCTTTTATAATTACAAAAAAATGTCTGTAAACTCATTCAGGGACGGTGGTAGCTGCGTATTTGACTTGTCCTAATCATGAAATTTAACCCATAAAGACCCAAACAGCCACTGGCAACCAAAAGTATTAACTGATATAAAATGTTTAATAATCCTATCAACACATGTAAATAATTGGTGTAAAATACAGTTGGTCGTTTTTTTCATGGTCATCAGGTATGACCCATTTGGACGTATTGAATGTGGAAACACCATCATCTTCTACAGCAGGGGTGTCAAACTCATTTTGGTTCAGGGGCCAGATTTAGCCCAATTTGATCTCAAGCGGGCCAGACCAGTAAAATAATGACTTAATAACCTATAAATAATGACAAATCCAAGTTTTTCATTTTGTTTTAGTACAAAAAAAACCCAATTAAATTATGAAAATATTTACATTTTACAAAAAAGATGTGAATAACCTGAAAAAACAGAAATTTCATTTGAAAAAGTAGTGCAATTTTAACAATATTTTGCCTCATTTTATTATTTATACATATACATTTACACACAGTGTTCCATAAACATTTGGTAACAGACAGAATATTGTTAAAATTTTGGATTTTGGAACTAAAATTTGAACAATTTCTACAATATTACATCTGTTATTATGAACACAACTACAGATCACAGTGGATCCATAAATGCACGAAACATTTAGTAACAGGCAGAATATTGTTAAAATTGCACATTTCTGGTTGTTAATCTTTGTTTTTATTATTGTATTTATTTGCATTTTATTGTGAAAGAATAGTTTTGGAAATGTAAATATTTTCACAGTGTAATGTTATCTTTTTTCACTTCAATTTTTTCCACGTAATTTTTCACAAAGAAAATCTGTAGTTGTCATTATTTATGGGTTATTGTGTTGTTATTTTTACTGTAGATCACATTGGTCTGTATGTGGAACTTGAACCTAAATGATTTTGACAACCTTGACTCTTCAGGTTAATTTTTGCACTTTCATCCCGCGGGCCGGAATGGAACCTTTGGTGGGCCAGATTTGGCCCCTGGGCCGCATGTTTGACCCCTGTGTTCTACAGCATCGATTCACCAAACCTATGGAATTAGATCAATGACAGTGGGTGGAATCACTTTTTTTCAGCTCAGTTATTGATTTCTTTGAAAAAGTTGATTTTTCTTCAGCTTTCTGTTTTTTGTATAATAACCCTCAACTTTAATCTGAGCTTTTAATAAACATCTACATAATCAGTGAATTAAATACAGGAAAATACGTGATTTACATTGAAAAATACACAAAATACAGAAGAAATTGTGGTAACACTTTATTTGAAGGTCTAGTTTCTAATGCATTAAGCGCACATTCATAAGACATTATAATGCATTATAAAAGCCACTGCAACAGTTTAGGATCATGTACAACAACTTATACCAAGGTTAATAAAGTATTATAAGTGTAGGCATAATGTATTATAAATTCAGCTTTCATAATGTTTTATACATTCATACCAAAGTGACAGTGTAATTAGTTACAGGAGGACTTTAAAAGCTTTTAGTAAAGTGACAATTGTAGCAATTAGCATTTGTATGATATTGTAACACACGTGTGATGGCGTATGAGCAGTATCTGCTGGCTCTAAGTAAAGTGTAAGTCAAAAATTATACATCCAAGTGTTCTTAATAACTCTTTATTTTGCAAAAACAAAGCATTAAAAGAACAGAGACAGTAAATAGAAGTGTTACATGTTGCTTTATTCATAGATAAAAAATAATGTGGCAGCTCTAAATCTTTGTTAAATCAAACACATACTTTTTTTTTTTTTTTTAAATAAAAATTAAATCTCTAAAATAGATGGGTATAGAGACCAGTGACAAAACCTAATAAAAGCTCCCCACCTAAAAAACTAAATTCCTTCACACTGCTTCTGTGCCAGAATCCAAATCTCCCAAATCTCTTATCTGATAACTTTAAACTTAAAACCAAGCATCTGAGAAACTAAACAATGCACTTTCAAGAACAAACCATAAGCTTAATTTACATGTAATGAGCAATGGTTAATTGTTATGATGGTTATCATGTGTTATGTAACCCAGGACTTGAGATTCTTCCTACAAACACTGTTGTCACTTTGGTATGGATGTATAAAACATTATGAAAGCTGAATTTATAAAACAATATGCCTACACTTATAATACTTTATTAACATTGGTATAAGTTGTTTTACATGATCATAAACTGTTGTAATGACTTTTATAATGCATTACAATCTCTTATGAATGTGCGCTTAATGCATTATAAACTAGACCTTCAAATAAAGTGTTACCGAAATTGTTATAACAAATGGTGATAAATCACGTTAGAAAGGTTAAATCTAGAGAAAAATTCCCTTGGGAGCTGCCACTAAAGTAGCCCCGGGTCTTTATTGGTTAAAGTGAAGCAGTACAGGCTGAAGATTTATCTGTCTTATTTTGGTTTTGGTTTTTTTACTTAGAAATAAAGAAGTTGGCATCAGGGAGTGTAAAACCACATTTCTAAATTCAGAGCACTCTGGAGTTCTGTCCTACATCTTTCATGACCAGTAGCTTATGATGGTTAGTGGGGAAAGTTAAGATATTTATTGCAGAAATTGAGTTTGTTGACCTCAAGACTTATAAGTTATTTAACCCACTAGAATATTGATTGGGTTTTTTTTTTTTGCTTGTTTTGTTTCGTTACCTCAGGGAAAACATAACACAGGACTGAGTTAATCAAATTTGTTAGCTGTTTGGACACAGTTGCTTAATTAGTCTAATACAAATATACAGCAGCAGAACAAAAGCATCAGTTTGGAGCTGTGTTCACAAATAACTAATTCATACACTTCAAGTCCAATATTCAGTCTCTTTCTGTGCTGCAAAAGGCTTGAAAACATGTAGTTCCACAAGCTAGTGTTAACTTTGCCTGCTATGTGTTAAATAATAAATACACAGGTGTATTTTTTAACCTATTTGTCTGTTTCTTCAGTTTTATGTCTGCTGTTTGAATCAACCGTGGTGGTAGGAGTCAAACTATATGTGGGCAGATTTGGGAAGCTAACGCTAATGCAAGTGCTAACTTAACAAAACTACAATAACACTACTAACAAGGGGAAATTATGCAAAATACTGCCAAGTTACTTCAACTACTTGTTTGGCTGGGTGATATAGAATTATAGAATATAGAAAATAGAATAGAATATAGAATAGTGTATAGAATTAACTCAATTAAATGAGGTTTTGCTTTGACATGTCTCAACAAAAACTCAAAATGCAAACTGTGTTATTCTAGTAAATTAACCGTGGAGGTATTTCTCGTGGCATTTATGATATGCATTCTTGGTATAGTTTGAAATCAGGTTTTGTCTTTGGTTAATAAAATAAATAAATCAAAAGTACTGGTAAAAAGATTTTTTGGGCTATATCACTCAGCTGTAGCTACTTGCTAAATGTTCATGTTAACACTTGTGTTTGATTACAGTAATGTGCAGTATAAACAAGCTAAACCGCAGCTAATGTTTTTTTATTTACCATGCTAACATCAGCTAATGTAAATGCAGCACACTTAGAGGCTAGGTTGTTATTAAAAAATTGCAAATAGTGTCGTGTAACTTCTTAACCACATGCACAGTGGAGGTATTTGTCAGGAAATATTATTTTAGTTCAATGGCTAAAGGCTCATTAAATATGCTAACATCAGTTAACACAGTGGCAGTATGCTAACAGGTAGGCTGAAATTAAGAAGTGTTAAACTGAAATGAAATGTATGCATATATAGACTGATTTGATGGTTTTATTGGTGTAATGTTTTGAACACAACTACAGTATAGGTATGTGTCACGGAATATCGTTTTAGTTAAATGAATGTTTATAAAGGTCCATTACCTGTGCTAATGTGACAATGCTAACGTGACTACAATATGCTAACAGGCAAGGTTCTAATTAAGAAGGGGTAAACTGAAATTTACTGTTTTCCTATGAAAGCTCAACAATTAATTTTTTTGCTATTGTACGATTAACCTATTTATTTATTCTTTTTTTCTTTTCTCTTCGTCTTTCATATCCTATTTTTATTCTAGGAAATGTTATTGCACTTTTAGAATAAGCCCATTTTAACCGTTCAGCCTGAGCATATTTTCCTGTATCTGTCATTGTCTAATGGTTTTCTTCCAGTATATTAGTACTTCATCATCCATGTGATGCTTTATTATGTTGTTCGTTTGTCCAGGACAACAGATGGAAATTAGCTTCTCTGCTAAATCTGGTGCATACATCTTGTTCTTTGCAACTAATGCCAATACAGACTGTCCTGTAACTACATAAATAAATACTAAACTGGTAATGTCTGAAAAATTGTTATAAAGAAAGACTATGCCACGCTATGCTATCATCAGCTAAAGCAGCATGCTAACAGGCTTCTGAGTATCAAAACTCTTAGTGTAACATCCTAGCCACAACTACAGTGGAGGTAAACTGCATAATGCAACAGCTTTTTTTTTCCAGATACATTTTTTTAAATCATTATTTTTTTGTTTATTAATGGAATGTTCTTTGTAATGGACAGCATTTTTTTTTTTTTTTTTTTTTTTTATGTAAAACTGTCAAACTTTTGTCCCCTCCAGAGGACAAAAATGCATTGCTGGGTTAACAGGAAATTCATCAACATGTAGTGCCAGCAACAGAAGATACTTCTGCTTTAGCATCACTGTGGAGCCATTTGCTTGTGCCACTTGGTTTTATCTGCATTTTCTGGAGGTGAAGCAAGCTACACTCAGCAAAAATGCCAGTTTGAATCACTCCTGTATCAGCCACCCTTAGCAGGACGATAATTCCTTATCCTCAACAGCCCGTCTGCACACCTTTTCAGCCACTGGCTTATCTAAGTCTGAGCATGCACTGTGACCTCTGCTGACCCCAATATGAGCAGTGAATTTCCATTATTATATTTCCATGAGGTGCTTTAATGGGCTCCTTAGTATATCCAGTTTGAGCCCCGCTGGCTGATTTCAATTAGCTCAGGACTGAAACTGATGCGCCTTCTTTTTAGACATGTTTAAGGTTATCTCAGTCTTCGGATGCAGAAATGAGTCTTTAATAAATAACCTAATAAACACCGTCGCCCTTGACGATATTTCTCCCTCCTGTTTTCATGATCATTACAGCTAAAGGATGCTGCTGCTGCTGTGGCTCAGATTGATGATGGTGACTATTAGTGGTTGTAGAATGTAAATGGTGATGTCTCGGTGGCTGCTGGAAATGTTAAATACCCATTTGAGTATTGGTGTGATGTTTTTTAAGGCCTGTTGATGGGTGGTAGTGTCAGTTTAGCGTTGGTTGATGTGTGTGTCTCTGTAGCTTATTCAAGTGTTAATGTGAGCGCATCTTTTCATGTTGATGTGTTGTTTTTTCTGCCTGGGAAACATTTACAAGTTATACATCCTGAATCGCTGAATAGTTTAAAGTAAATACATAAATAAATGAATGAATGAATAAAAGCTGTATGTCTTCAATTCAGATTACCATTCAATGAGGTTCTTGTTTATAGTTCCACTTTTGGACTCCACAGGGGAGTCCAAGACACCTGTGGATCTTTAAAAGAAAAAAAAAAAAACACAAGAAACTCTTTTGTTAGTAAGAGAAAACAAATACTCAATCAGCCAGGGACTCTTGCTGCGGCGGCAACCTATTTAATCAACCCGGCCTGTCGTTGAATGTTGTTATACTTTAAATCTGTTCACTTTGGTTTTGTTTCAGCTCCACTTAAAGCAGCGACTCAAACAGAACATCCTCCACTGTATTTCTGTAATAATGATAAGATTGGATATGCGTGTCCGGGTAACACCAGCATATTTGTGTCGGTTGTCATGGCAACAGAATAGGCATCAGTAGCTATTAAGCTAAAATGGTGATTTGGCTTCCCAAAGCAGAAGCACGAAAAAATAGAGGTCGAAACTAGCCATTAAGTTGCTCCTAGATAATTTATTTCGGCATCTATCCACCGACTGCTGTTCTCTTCTAGTAGCTACATAGATTCTACTCGGCGATTCTGTCAATCTGGATTTGAAGTATCATCGTGCGTGGCGGGCGGTCCAGAGGAGGGTAGTACTTTTATGTATAGACCAGGTAATAAGGATCAAATAATGGTTGTGATGACAAAGCGGAAAATAGAACTGAAACACATCGACAGAGGCTTCATAATTAGATATTTTCCAGCGCAAGAGGTGATTTACGGTCAATAAAATGAGAAAACTTTTAAACATCTCTATGTCTCAATTGTCTGTATTCAATCCACTTTAATAGAACTGTAATATTAACCTGCATGTTAATGTACACAACTCTGCAGATCACTTACCAGACATATTGCATTATTTTATATATATAGGCTCTCACATAATGAGCGTGTGATGATTTTTATTTAGATTTTAATGGAGCAGGGACAAATGCATTAGATGTTATTTAAAATAAAATACAATAGAGATGATATTCATATGAGTTCCTAGCCAAGGTTAATTTGCAACCCAAGAGCAGGGTTAAAGGGGTCACATTTTGCTGAACCCACTTTTATTAGTCTTTGGTACATTTATTTTTCTACTTGGATCCTAATAGTTCCAAAAGTTTCAATTTGAACCCTCCAGGTGCTGCGAAGCTATCTTTATATGCATTCCGGCAAAAATCGAGTGGATTTCTACAACCCGTTTTAATGCCTGCTTAATTTTTAATGTTTTATAAGTAGTTACATCACGACATTTGCACATATAAGGTCAAGACTTCCGATGAACATTTCTCCGAGTACGACATCATTTTTTGTCAGCAGCAGCGGTTGTAGTAAAAACTGAAAATATGTCCAAACTTCGAGCCGATTTCCTAAAATGTTCAGTTGTTGGTTGTATTAACGAACACAAGTGGTTGAATGGGACAGAGCAGCACAGCCAACAACCTGGAGGGGGCGGGGCATGAAGTGGCTCATTTCCATTTAAAGGGCCAGCACTCAAAACGACCTTTCTTGTGTCGTTACTCAGAAATAGAGTTGAAGATAGACCTGTGGAGTTGAATTAATGAAGAATTCAGACCCAAGCAGAGCATTTACAGTTTATGTAGACCACAGGGAAATGTTTGAAAATGCGTAATTCTATTTTAAAAACCATAATATCACCCCTTTAAAGCTGTACAAAAACATTGAAAGTGCAAATCATGTAAAAATTACAATAAAATATTGACAAAAACATCAAACAGCAACACAAGACCGATATGGACAGAAGAATACCAGTCCAATAAGATGTAAAAGTCAATGTTCACAGGTTTGTTTGTGTGTTAAAAACCATGAGCTCTTATTTTAGTGGCGTATTCCTTTGTGAAAATAGTCGACTCCAGAGAAGTTTGTGGCATACTTGGACGAAAAATGTCTCTTGATGTTACTTTATTTGGACGTTGTGATTCTGTCTCAGTGTATCAAACCAGCTGCCTTTGAACCGAATGTGTTGTTTTTTTTTTCGATTTTCTTTTGTGGTCTGGGCTTTGATGCATTTATAGAAATTCAGTTGAAGTTGCATTATAATCAGCTTGGATCTAATTTGCAAAAAAAAAAAAAAAACAAACAAAACATGCTGTTATTAGCCATCCCATCCAGATTTTCTCAAACCAATGTGGATGCAGTGTGATACGGCCAAAAAATTAGGTTTATTCCAGCGGTCTGAACAAGACATCGGGTTAAAGATTGTGTCATTATCATCCCTGGGGGTCTTTGCAATTCCGAAAGAGCGACACAAAATGTATTCTTTCACATTTAGCATACAGATAGGTTGTCCGGTTGCAAATTGAAACTCAGTGAACTGGTTTTCACCGGTGCTGTCTGTTATCTATGCTCTCCTGATGCGTGACGTCTATTACACTTGCCAACCTGAAATCGACCCTCATTAAATTTTGTTTTGCTCTCCTTTCATACAGAGATTAGGACCATTTGTCACTTCTGTCATTCTGATTCTATCTCTGCATTAGGCAGAAACAACGCCTACTCCAAATTGCATTTTTCAGAAGCCCAGACGGTGGGTTTGAGAGTCGGTGCTTCTTCATAACAACTTATTTAAAGGGTCTACAGCAAACACATACTGTAACAAGACCATGACTTATAGAAATGTCAGTGAAAAATAACACAAATGTAGAATTAAAGCGGGGTTGCAGGGGTATGCTGCACAGTTAAAGTAAGAAATAGTTGGAGAATTTAGTTTTTATTGCACAGAGAAGGGAAGTAGAGCGATGGAATGACACGCTGCTCAAAACAGACACTTATCTGTTACCGTGTACATTTCCTTATCTACTGGACTGAAAAAGTGCTGCCAGATGGAGAATCTCATTTGCATATCTCCTTTCATCCTCAATTGCCATCATCGACTTGCACAACATACACTCCTTCTAATTTCTTTGGTACAAATGGCAGGCATAAACTCAACGGCCACTTTATTAGGTACATCCAATTCATTTCATCCATTTTTATTCATTCGTTTATTTGATTCGAGCAGAAGAAAAAAACAAAACATTTATGTGGACATGGAAATAATAGCAGAGCAAATGCATTAATAAATAGAGGTGATCAAGACAATATAGCAATTGCCATGTACACTAGTAATAATAAAATAAACTCAATTCGTATACGGGTTTCATTCAGATTTTTAACAGGCCAGTCACATGACAGTAACTCTGCACTTTTAGGCCTGTAGACATGGTTGAGATGATCTGCTGAAGTTCAACTAGGCATCATAATAAACTAGAAGCACTCGGAGAGCGCAGACCTCCGCCAAGGCTGATCAGTGGCCCCCCATGTGGGCCCCCCCACGCCAAGGAGGTTATGTTTTTGCCAGGGTTTGTTTGTTTGTTTGTCTGTCTGTTTGTCTGTCCATTAGTGTGCAACATAACTCAAAAAGTTATGGACAGATTTTGATGAAATTTTCAGGGTTTGTTGGAAATGGGCCCCCCCGTGGGCCCCCCCACCCCCGATCACCCCCAAAATTTTATCATTTCTTCCTTATCCCATTTCCAACAAACCCTGAAAATTTCATCAAAATCTGTCCATAACTTTTTGAGTTATGTTGCACACTAATGGACAGACAAACAGACAGACAAACAAACAAACCAACCCTGGCAAAAACATAACCTCCTTGGCGGAGGTAATGAGAGAGGTGGGGACTGGGATTTTCACCCACGAACATCTCTAGAATTTTTACAGAACAGTCTAAAAACAAGAAAATATCCAGTTCTCCGGGCAAAAATGCTTGTTGACACCAGAGAACAGCCAGACTAGTTTAAAGTCATAGAAAGGCAACTGTAACTCAGATAGCCACTGGTTACAACTGATGTCTGCAGAAGATCATCTATGAATGTGCAGCATGTCAAACCTCACTGGCCACTTTATTAGGTACAGTGACACTAGCAAGGCATAGATAATAAGATGTCTGGTGAGTGTACAGCTTTCTGATTTGTATTTTTATTTCTTTTTCAAAATGTAGAGTTTGTATGCTCAGGCATTCTCCTAGCATTATAAATAATATAAAATCTGTGTGGAGAGCATCAAAACCAACTAAGTTACTTTTCTCATATCTGATGGTTGCACTCGGTATCCAGTAGATTTTCTCAGTATTTTTTTATTGTTTTCAAGCTTTTCCAAATCCTTTTACACAGATATAATAGTAATAACAGCTGGATTACTTATTAGAAGTATGTTCTTCCACAGATATAGTAATAATAATGGTCAAAAATTATGTGCAGTATATTTTTTATTTGAAAAATATAACATTTTCCTGCCCCATTTTTCAAGTCTTCAACAAACTGGAGGAAAATGCTGGAACCTAGGAAGGGTTCTGACAACTTGGATACATACATTTAAGATAATTGTAATTAAAATAAAGCTTTTTACACTGCAAATTATTTGGTTCTTACCAAGATAAAAAACAACAACAACATTGATTTAGAAGTGTTTGATAATTTATCTAGTTTTAAGAGTTAATTCCTTATTTTAAGTGTTCATACATCCGTAGACATGCTTATTTCTAGATTTAACAATCTGAATTCAAGAATCTTGTTAAGTGAAATTCTCTTGCTGCATGGGGACAGATAATTTTACTTGTCTTGAGTACCTTTTTCCTCAGATTTAGTGTTTTTATCTTGTTTTTAGAAACCCCTTTTTTGCAGTGTGATAATGAAAACCTGGAAACTTCTTTCCGTCAGGATGCAAACTCATTGGAACTGATGATGCTAATACTATGTTACTGTGATATTGTCTTACACAGTAATCACCAGTGTGAGTTCAAATCAGAAAATACAGAGCTAATATCATCGTGCAGCACGTATTTCTATAGAAAAAGCCTGACTTTGGTTCCACTTCTGCAGATTTATTATGAAGTACAACCTCTGTGACCCTTTGAGCCTTAAGTGAGCCCAGACGTTCATAAAACGCCTGTAGTTAAATTAATTTGGGCCGACACAATCGATGGCAGACGGAAAAAGAAATAAAGGAGGTGGATATGATGACTGATGAGAGGGGAGGCAAGGAGGCATATGAGGGGGAAGTTGGGGGGGGGGTTGAGAAAGTGTTTGGGTATATCACGCCATGTGTGTGTTCTGATAGCCCTTGTCCCTCAAGAAAACAGCGTCATTAGCAAACACCTCCTGGAGTGTAACCACAGGGAGACTCTCATCCAGGAAATAGGTATTCCACTTTGTCCTGGCTGACACAGAAATAGCATGTCGCTACAAAACCCAGCTATTGACTTGCAGAAATATGCCCCCGTCAACAGCTACATTTAGACCGCGCAGCTGGAAGTGTGTGTATGCGGAGTGTGTGTGTTAGCTTAGCCGGCGGGGGTCCCAAACTAGACACCATGCATGCCAATGCGAGTCACACCTGCCAGTTCCAATTGATCCTCTTTGAACTAACTCCTCTTAAACTGACACGTGGAAAAGAGGGAAAAATAGAACCCCCCTTGTGTGCGAGGTGTCTTTTCTCCACAAGCGTTGGAATAAATTCCCCCCGTCAAACACAAATAAAGTGTAACTGAAAAAAAAAAGACAGACATTCGCTCTCAATCTTCATTTTCCAACTTTTCCTCCCAGAATCCCTCAGTTGACTTTTCTTTTTTTTTTTTTTTTCTCCACCAACGAACAGAGTCGTCCTCGTCTGTGATGGTGTACATGGACGCCACCACCACCACCACCAGGACCACAACCCGTCCCACCACTGTTACCTTGACGACGACGACACCCAGGATGACCACGGCGAAGGGTCCCAGCTCGACGACGCCGTTCGCCCCGTGGCCGCGGACCACGACGACGGTGGCGGCTCCGGTGCACACAGTGGTGGAAGGTTTGGATCCGGAAGATGGCAACAGATCGCCGTCCTCATCCAAGCTCCCCAACGTCAGGGTGGAATACTGCAATCCTCTGGTGATGATGGACATCTCATGGCCGAAGACGAAGCAGGGCCTGGTGGCGAAGATGGCCTGTCCAGCTGGAACTATAGGTACAGTCGTTTTTATTCAAGCAAAACATTGAAAGTTGTAGCATTTCAGCTTATTTTTCATTTATTGGTACATCTATTAACATATACAGCCCATTCACCTGCCATTGTATGTTTCTGCACACACACATCTATGAATAATACAATAATGCAATATTTTAACTGTGTTTTTTGTATTTACATAAATGTGGTGATGCTCAGAAATGATGTTAATACATAACCACATTGCAACTGAAAATAGATTTTATAATAAACCCCCTGCATTACATTTTATTAGTGCAAAATAATTCAATGTTAATTTATTTCCAAGCTGCACATTCTGTTTGTTTCACACCAAACAAACCCCAATTTGGGTTTTCCATATCAGCTGGTTGTTAATGACAGCATTATTGAGGTTTTTTTTTTCCCCTATTATTTTATTTTTTTATTTATATGGCGTTGTTTTGCTACTGGCTGAAAAAATGACAATAGATGACAGTTTTTAAGACAGACCAGTGTTCTGTGGTTTCATTTTCTTTAGTCTTGCTTTTTTATGTTTTACAGGTGAATAAGTCTTTTTATTTAGTGGCATTGATCACCTTTAGTTTAGGTTTTATTTATGATTATAGTTTTGGGGTATGACGAGGAAAGCCTTGAGTTTATAGAAGCTGAAGGATGCTGGATGAAAGACTCCAACATCAGATACTTTATGAATCACAAAGTCATTGTTTATTAAAGTCCTTTCCTCTATAGAGCGAGGCCATTTTATTATTCTGTTTTCATCTCATTATCGGAACAAAGCTGCAACAAGCGGCAGTGAAATGAATACAGTTTTTTCTTGTAATTCTGTTCTATTTTGAAGTACCGTAGGACTACTTTCTCATTTGTCTATTACCTCAGAGCCAATCAGCGCCCTCGTTATATCATGGGTAGACTGGTAACCTGTCACCCTGCTAATAAGCATCGCACGTGCCACATGCTATCGGTTACAGGAAAAGGCTAGGGTACCAGCTGTTTTTTGCGCCTATTCACACTTTCAGTTTCAGCATGCAGGCAAACAACATGAAACGTGCTGACTGTTTTGTCTAGTTTGAGGAACTTTCCCCGGTTTTCGATGAATATAAATCAGCCACTGGGACAACGTTCAGAGTGCAGAATTTGGATCATTTGATTGGCTCTGTGGTAATAAACAAACTGATATTTCATGCTACAGTAGCCATCACCATTTTATTTTAGTTTGAGTTTTTAGTTTCAACTGTTTTTGTCTCAGTGCCAAAATAAGTCTTTACTGTAATGTTTCAGTTTTAGCATAAAGTTTATGAACTGTAATAAGCATGAATCTATACTCCAACTATAATTGTTTCCCAAGTCTGTAACTATTGTACTTGGACTGGGTTTACTGGGCTGGGTTTACGGGGATCTCCAATGGTGTTTTAAAGGCCGTTTAGTTAAAACAAAAGGTTATAAGCTGAAGGAGGCAGGTGATATTTCAAGGAAAAGGCTCTGAATTTTCTGATTAAACTTACAAATTTTGCAAGAAAAGAACCCAGATATTCTCAGAGATGAAGTGTTATGAATTTGCAGGGAAATTTTAAAAGAAGAAGTGCCATCTTATCTAAGATTATAGTCATAAATTTGCAAGAAAAAAAACAAACTGTCAGTAATTCTCTAAACTAGCAAGAAAAAAATTTAATTTTCTCAAAGATTTCAGAAAAATCTCCCTATTTTTTATCCCCCTGGTGCCCTAAGGTAACATGTTGTTTTCTAGTCCTAATACACTGTCATGTTATGATCCTTCTTACCCAAAGAGTCTTTCTGAGACAGTGATTTTCCATTTGTGTTCACTGTAACAAATTTTACCGTTAAATAACAGTAAAATCTGGCAGCTAGAGTTGCCAGCATGCTACTGTTATTCTACAGTATCTCTGCTGTAATCTACAACTACAGTTTCTTGCTGTAAAAAGTATTACAGTACTGGGCTGTACATAATGTACCTTTTACAGTAAAATACTGTTAGCCACAGTTGCTGCATTTTACAGTAACTACCGTATTCCAAGAAACAATATATTACTGTCAAACGTATTTAATCTAATATTTACCGTATAACACAGCGAAAAGCTAGGATTTTCACATTTGAAATTACATTTTAAAATACAAAATCATGAACATTGCTAGAAAAAGCTCAAACAAGAGATGACATTATTATATATAACCATTAAATTGACACGCTGTTTAGTTTAACGGTGTCAACTTCGCAGCTAGCTAGTATGCTTCAACTTAAATTAGCTGCATGTTTACTACATACAGCTAACACCCCGAAATACTAACAGTATTATCACGCGGGTTATACCATGCAAGTTGCATCTGGTGTGAATGCAGTTTATGGAGGCAATTTAATGTTTAATGAACCCAAAATGCCACAGTTACGTTGATAAAATCACAGTTACCTTTATAAATGAACAACTGGAGCAGGATGGAGTTCTGGCAGTGTTGGTAGAAGCATCAGGTGACCTCCGTTCCATTCTGTATGGGGTTAAGTCCAGGAGAAAACAGCCATCCTCAGTTATTTTCTGTTTTTATTTTTTCCTTCTGCTTCGAAAAAGAACCACTTACCTTTGATGCAGCAAGTCTAGAGTTAACATTCGTTGGATTGAATCTTTCCTAAATGAGTTGGTGGGATTTGATGCCAGATGACTTTGTTCAGACCAGTTCTGGGTGGACAGAAGTGGAGGAACTGAAGAAAGTACTGTAGAATACTGTAATTTTGCAGTAGCTTACTGTTTTAAATTTCCTCCTTAAAGACCTCATTGTTTACAGCATTATACTGTATTTACAAATAACAGCATGATACTGTACAAAATTTACTGTTTTTTTTTTTTTACAGTAATTTTTTACAGTGTTGCTAGTAGTTGGATAGAAGTGACCAGCTGATATTTAGTCCAAATCAAAGTCTTGATCAGGCAGTAAAGAGCATGAATTTAACATTTTAAAGAAAAAAAAAAAAAAAGGTAGGCGTGAATTTTTGCAGGTTTGCTTTCCCTTTTGTGTACGGAGCTGTAAAAGTTTGGGAACTCTTGGTCTAAACTTGTAAACCAAAGATAGACAGAATGTGTTGACATAGTCCCAGATTTTCTGCTCTCTCCATCCATCCCAGTCACCTCCAGTCTCTTGAGGAAAAGTAACTTCTGTGACAAATTGCATCAAGATTACATGTAGCTGTTGTTGCAGAAACACAAAATAGCAACCTGTTCTGGTGACCGGTATATGGAGCGTCAATAGAACGGAACCACATGTGATATTACAGTCACGTGCAGTTAACCCTTTAACCCCTGAGACATTATTCCACGTCTGTTTCAGTGTCATAAAAGCTGCTGTGAGTAGGTGTTTGTGTTCCTTTTCTTCAGTGGTTTTGCTTTATTGTGTGTTTTAGGGTCAAAACAGGGTGGAATAACAGAAAAAGACAAAGGGAAGAATTGAAGTTTGACAGGTTTTTACTAAATAAGGCTCTCAGAATGTACATCAGTAAGAGATTTAGGATGTTGAACATGAACTGGGAACTGGAAGTATTTGAATTGGGGCCCAGTAGTTTATGTTTTCGGGCTCTTTTCTTTTTTTCTAAATCAGTTAAGCTGTTTTTTGGCACGTGGTTGAACTCCAAAAAACAGATACTAGGGGTGTTAGAAAATATCGGTTCTGCAATATACCAAGATATTTCATTTCACAATACTGTATCGATATTAAAAAGTACTGTATTGATATTTTTAGGTATTTATTCAAATGCAGTTATTGTGGAGGTTCATTTTAGTTTTTTGCTTTTCTTTTATTTATTATTTAGCACTTTTTTTTATTAAATAATGTTAGTTCCTTTGTTGGGATTGCACAAAAATAATGTTACGATGTTAGTTATGAACCAATAGAACATGAACATTTGAGCAGGATCTTAAACTGTAATGTCTGTAAAACATAATTTCAGTTTGAACACAGGAACATTTTGTGATATAGCATTAGATCCTGTTGTGATCAAATAAAAATGTGTTTAGTATTTGTGAATATTTCTGGTGTAATTCAATTCTTCAGGGAAATAATCATTTAACGAAAAAGAAACAAACAAAAAAAAATGGCCTTTTTAACAGTATCATGATATATCGTGATATATCGTATCGTGATCCTAGTATTATGATTTGTATTGTATCACCAGATTCTTGCCAATACACAGCCCTAACAGATACATGGTCAAAACTCGGTAAAATCATAGAAAAGCAAAATAAAAGAAAATCACCACAACGCTACAAACAACAGTAAAAACCAAAAAACATAAAGAAAACGGTGGGCAAAAAAAAAATTTATTTTTTATATCAACTCGGACTCACTCATTGCTCTGTTTGGGCCCCCTTTCCACAGATGGTGGGGGGCGCACTGAGCATTCTCAGATGTGTGTGAAAAGAACAAGATCCATTCTATTAGCATATTTTGAAATGTATCTTACTGAGCAAACGGTTGAATTTTTAGGAATATTTAAAATAAAACCTACAGTCAGAATGCTCACCACAGACACATCAGGGGCTAAAGGGTTAACCTGGTTAATCATCCAAGACCTTTGATGCTTTTGTAAATATTCTGTTACTCTTTGGAGATATTCTGGTTTGGAGAAGCCGTCTATTGTGAGGCTGTTCTCACTGACACGGTCGCTGGAGTGTGTTCAGTTTGTTTACACTCCACTTGCAGCATCTCCCCGTCCTCACTTTATCCCTGACTCACCCACAGAAGCCTAAACATAGCTTTTGCATTGAATCCATATGGAAACAAGCAACTAGCGTGTCACACACTCATATTTACAGGGTTCGTACGGGTGCTTGAAATCCTTGAAAATGCTTGAATTTCAATGGGTGTTCTCAAGATCTGAAAAGTGCTTGAATTTTCGTTTAAGTGCTTGAAAGTACTTGTAATTATAACTCTGTGATGTGAGCTATTTATTTATTTTTAATATGTTACTCTGCCAGGTTAGACGCCAAGCCAAAACTACTTAGAGAGGCGATACATTTGGAAAAATGAAACTTTATGTCAAAAAAGAAAATTACCAAGTGCTCTGAGGTCGACTCCAGGTACATTTTTATGGTTTTTTTTCACTTAAGTTTTTATTGAAATTTTTTTAACACATTATCAGCAAAAACAACAAAAAGCAAACAAACCTTGCTTGGGTACGGAATCAGTCCATTTACTCCATTTTTTGTCCATTTGCGCTTCTTGTAGTCACAGTTTGTGAGTCATTTTTTCTATTGTATATATTCCTTCAATAATTGTGATCCATTGGTCTTTTGTTGGTTGGTTTGTTGGTTCTGTCTTTCCCAGTTCCCAGGTACATTTTTATCTTAATCTTTCAAGTGCCTGAAGAACACCAATTGGCTTCTGTTTTTTTTGTTTTTGTTTTTGTTTTTTTTTAATAAAACTTTGTGTTCTCTTATATTTTCTAAAGTTTTTCCTATTATGAAACATAATTTTAGATGTTTATAGCATAATACAATGTACATGATTGTGATAAAAAGTGTAAAAAAAAAAAAAAATCATACCAGTGGCGGCTGCTCATCTTTCAGACAGGGGAAGCTCATTGTCGGCTTACATCAAAAAAAAAAAAAAAAAAAAAAAATTGTCAACTTATTTAAACATACATTCGGCCCTCTGTTCCTTTTAAAGAAAATGGTCAGTGACCTTATCGTACCAAGTAGGCGTCTTTTCCAGGGACTGGACAAGTGTCCAATGTCCAGCAGAGCTGGGCTGCTTAGACTGCCTTGGCCCATTGTGTTGTGGGTGTAAGACTTTTTAAACAACAGATGCTCCTTTCACTGCGACCTAGCCGACAGTTTGATTGATTTAACTATCTACAAAACGATATTAAACTCGAACAAGAAATGATTAAATTATGTAACTGAAACAAGAAAACGCTGAAATTATGTTAAATTGAAACAAGGAAGTACAATGAGTGTGTTTTATTTACAGTGCAAGAAATGAACGAGTAATTTCGTAGTGGTTTCTCTCTCGACTTCACATCAGAATGCGCAACGGTATTAAACTGAACTGTGTCAGTGAAGGAGTAGATCTGAAAACAGCTGTCAATCAAACGGGATTCAGCCTTTCGACTGATCCTCCAATCAGCACGTGGGATTCTGGCGTCCAGCCCGGCCGAGCTCCGCCCACAGCTCCATTCAGCCCTAGAGACACCCGGCGTCTGGGGGCAGGACAACATCGTGGCATTTATCCAATTACCGTCCAGTTTTGAGGCAATGAAAAAAACTGTTCCACTCAGTCCCATTGAAGCCCAGAGACGCCCGCAGTCTACGGACAAATGCACTGAGCAGAGATGGATGAGAAAACAGCGCAACGGGAATGTATGAGAAGTGAACAACATCGAGTCCGTTGATTTGTGATAAAGCTGATTCTGAACGAACTCATCTTGGAGATGAACGTGTTCTAACGCATTTGTAGTCAATGAAATGTCAGCACAACCGAACATATTTAACCATTTAATTTTCATAATTTTAGGGGAAGCCGGGCTTCCCTTGCAGTCTGTGAGAAATCACCACTGAATCATAAGTATATGTATTCCTGTAGATAAGGTGCTGTGTTGAAAAACTTTGAAAATGACCCTTAAAAGTGCTTGAATTTAACCTTGAAAAATGTGTACGAACCCTGTATTTATTCCCTCGTCACGGTTGCTGTAATTAATCGGTGGCTGAACATATTTGTGCCGGTAGTTTTCATAGAGTAGCTCAGTCCATTTGTTTGTGTGTATGTTATTCCAGCTTAGTCACTGTATCAATACTAAGAGAATAAAGTCGAATGTGCTTTAAGATAAAATCAATATTGGCTGCTTTAGATATAAAAGCTTTACCTCGGATTGTAATAATATCTAAGTGCAGGAGCAGCTCATACTGCACAGACCTGGCCACTGAGAATAGACCGTACATTTTTTAAGTAAAAGCTCTGATGGTATAAAGATCAGAATCAGGCTGCATTCTTTAAAAATAGAATATAAGGAGCAGCGAGGAATTAAAGTTTAACTTGACTTGACGATAACCTGGAAGCTTTAATATTGTGGGTTTCTGCTGTGGGGTGTATTGTTGCATTAATGCATGGCATCACCGTGATAGTGATACATTATCCAAAAGGAGAGGAGATGGAAATTAAATGTGTTAAAACTGTAAAATATTGTTTTGTTTGGGGATTTTTCAGAAACTTTTTGGAATCTGGAATGACGTCACACGCTGAAATATGGCACAAAGAAGCACACCATCATCAGCACATACACACATTCGCGCTTCATTAATGGGCAACACCAGCACCCGCCGAGACCTCACTAACAGCCGTCATATGGCGAGATAAGAGGAGCGCGTACCCCACCTCCTCTCGGCGCTCTCTTCAAAGTCACCGCTCTTCAGACGACGCTGCCGAGCCGAGCGAAGGCTGCATGAGTTTCCTCCGCCGGTCTTTGAAAGTTCCTCGAGCTCCCCCTTCTATCTCCCTGGCTGTCATCCTTCCTCTTCAGGCTCCCTCTCTTTTCTCCTTCTCCCTTCTCCTGCCTCGCAATAAGGGGGGGGGGGTGCAGAGTCCCTTATCTTATAAACCCATCAAACATAAGGCTGTCCAAGGTGGACAGGGGAAGGAAATTATATGTCAATCAAAATTTATATCTGTTAATGTTGGTCGCCTCACCCTCCGAGACCCCCCCGCCCCCCGCCTTTCTCCGTTTAAGTACAAGCAAGGGCAATTTAATGTCAGTGTGTAGCCTTGCTGATGTCAGCTCTGGACACGTACATGTAAGTCATTCGAGGTAAACTGAAGTACAAACAGTAGATGTTAAAAAGTCATTTTGAAGGGCCACAAACTTATGAAATGACTTATATTTACATCAAACATCTAGGTCATGGCTGTCAAACATATGGACTGTGGGCCAAAACTGGCCTGCCAAAGGGTACAGTACGGCCCGTGGGATAAATCTGTGAAATGCAAAAATTACACTGAACATATTAACCCATAAAGACCCAAACAACTACAGACGATGAAAAACATCAACTGATCTAAACTGTTTAATACCTGTTGATCCACTACACCTATCAATACATGTAAATAATTGGGGTAAAATGCAGTTTGTCATCTTTTCATGGTCATCAGATATGACCCATTTGGACGTTCAGAGGCTCCGTAGTGAATATAGAAACACCGTCATCTTCTACAACATTGATTCACCAGTAAAACCAATGGAGTTGGATCAATGACAGTGGATGGAGACACTTGGTTTATGTTCAGTTAATGATAGATTTTGCTGAAAAAGTCACTTTTTTTCAGTTTTCTCTGTTTTTTTGTATAATAACCCACAACTTTCATTTGAGCTTTTCACAGTCATCTACATGACCAGTAACTTGAATATAGTACAATACCTGATTTTCCCTGAAAAACAGCAAAATACAGAGGATAATATCAGAATAAATGGTGATAAATGGCTTCAGAAAGGTTAAAATAGTGAGAAAATTAATAATACACTTAGGAACTGCCACCAAAGTAGCACTGGGTCTTTATGGGTTTATCATTTTAGTTCATTTTCCACTTTCAGCCCAAATCAATCTCAAGTGGGTCCTACTAGTAAAATACTATCATAATAACTATAAATAATGACCACTCCAAATTCTCTTTGTTTTAGTGTAAAAAATGCAAAATTACTTGAAAATGTTTACATTTACAAACTGTCTTTTCACAAAAACTGCAAAAAAAAACTGAAATGTATTAAGAAAAGTGTAATATTTAATGTGCATTTGTAGATCCACTGTGATCTGGAAGTTGTAATGCACATGTGTAAATGAAAAACTGAGGCAGAATATTGTTAACATTGCACTTCATTTTCTTAAAAAATCTGTTTTTTTCATGGTTGTTCATATTATTCACATTTTTTTAGAGGATTATTTGTAGATGTAAACATTTTCATCACGAAATTTTACTTTTTTCACACTAAAACCAGAGAAAATGTAGGAATTGACTTTATTTAAATAATATTGTGTTAATATTTTACTGGTAATATTTTGTTAAAAAAGTCACTTTTCCCCAGTTTTCTCTGTTCTGATATAATCTTCTTTGAATTTACTGAGTTTTATGAACATCTACATCATCAGTGAATTAGATACAGAGCGATAACATTTTTTCACTGATAAATGCATAAGATAAAAAAAATTAATGGTTTGAAGTCACTGAAGAGAGTTTAGATGTAGAGCAGGGATGTCAAACTCATTTTCTTTCAGGGGCCACATTTAGCCCGATTTAATCTCCAGTGGGCCGGACCAGTAAAATAATAGCATAATAACCTATAAATTATGACAACTCCAAATTTTTGTCTTTGTTTTAGTGCAAAAAACCCCCATGAAATTATGAAAATACCTGAAAATACTGACATTTCTTAAGAAAAACAAGTGCAATTTTAACAATATTATACCTCAACATCATTTCTACATGTGCATTATGGATCGGATCTACAAAGACGCTAAACACTGAGGAACAGGCAGAAAATATTTCAAATTGTGCTTAATTTTCTTTAGACATTTCAAGTTGTTCATATTTGTTCAGGTTATTCACATTTTATTGTTACAGGATAGTTTGTAAAGGTTATATTTTCATAATTTAATGTTATTTTTTGCACTAAAACAAAGACAAACATTTGAAGTTGTCATTATTTACAGACATAATGTAATATGTTTTTTTTTTTTTCCACATCAAATTGAGAAGAAAATATGGAGTCATTCTTTTTTGTAGGTTATTATGCTGTTATTATTTTACTTGAGACCTTATTGGTCTATATGTGGAACCTGAACTAAAATTAGTTTGACAGCACTTTGCAAATTCATCCCACGGGCCGGATTGGAACGTTTGGCGGGCCGCATTTGGCCCCCGGGCCGCGTGTTTGAGACCCCTGATGTAGAGTAAACTACAATATATGAGAGGGGCGGGGTTTATTGTGCCTGGTACCACTTGTTTTACTTGACATCACATTCAAATTCATCCCATTGGCTGGTTTTGGGCTATGTTTGACACCTCTGCAGTAGATCCACGTTTCATACATTGTATTGGTTTTTATTGTTTGGCAGCAGACATGCAGAAACTAACAGCGGTGTAATGTAAGGAGGTACTTTTACACACGTACCTAAGTGCAAAGTGGAGATATTGGACTTACTGTATATACTCCAGTGTTTCTCACAGGCAAATATTGTGCTTTTAACTCCATTGTCTGACAGCTTTATGGGATTTTTCCACTGCACCGTGCCAGCTCAGCTCCACTTGATAATACTCACTTTTAGTTTCTGATTCCATAGATATACAGGGTTTTCCGTAGGTTTACACGGGGCTTCGGCGTTATCAGGGTTCAAGCATTTTCCCTCAGGCTGCGGAAGACTAAAGTGCACATATCTGGGGCTTCCGGAAGTAGGAATATTTTGTGTTTTTGAATAAAAAGTATAGACAATACTTTGCAAAAGACATAGGTTCGTTGTTTTATTAAGTTACACTTCAAGTTCAAGAAATCTCCAGACAAATTTGAGACCTCGTCGTGTTAAGGTGAAGGAAATTCTGCAATTTTACTGCACGTTCTACACTTTTTTTTTTTTTTTTTTTTGCAGTCAGTTTCTAAAGGACAACGACTGAACTGCAAATAAAAGCAGCTGACCTTACATACCAATGGTATTTCTCAGTCTCTAGATCAAGATACAATCAGAAAATATAGGAGGAGAAAAAGAAAAAAAAAAAGTTTCTATACAACCAAGGTGTCAAGTATTCAGTGCGACCTCCGCTTGCACTTTATCATGTTTGTGCAGAGAATGTAACAATCACTGCACTAATCTTTAGCAGCTTTCATTCAGCACCTTATACGTTTCTTATTGTTGAATCTTCAGACTTTTCCGCCGTTGAAGCCTTTTATTTCTGTTCAAAATGTGTCTGTTTTGCACATATTGCGTCCATTTTCTTGTTACCAAATAGAATAGCAAATACAATTGAGTAAACTTTGTCATTACACAACAATGTGCAATGAAATCGGGGTGCTCAGTGTGCAATTATATAAAACAGAATTAATGGTAAAAAAAAAAAAAAATCACAGTATAAAGAAACTGGATAAATATATAGAGTCGGAAAAAATAGAACAAATTAATATACAGAATCTAAATGATAAAATAAATGCGTATTTTACTTGAGGCCACCTAGGTGTCTGCATGTTTTCTTTGCAATAAAATGTCTTTTTTTTGTCAATTCTTTTGCACCTTTGTTTTCAGGAAGAACTTAACTTCCAATATCGGGCCATTATTTATCATTGTTATAAATAAAAATGCATAAAACAGTGTTTTTTCGTAAAAAAGAAAAAAAACGGACTTGAAGTTTTTAGCATTTATTATCAGAAACAACTGTAAATATCCAATAACAAAACTCTTTGGGTTTGTGAAAATAAACTTTCAACTATTTTACATCTGCTCAAACATGCTTTTTGGTCTTGAACATTCAGAATCCATATTATGGCTTCATATTTTTTGTTATTTCTAGGCATTTTTTAACCTGTGGAAGTCTCTGAAACAGTTTCTTTCTACTTGTAATACCACTCTGCTGCCATAAAGTGTTATATAGTGTCGGAAAGCTCAAGATTTCAGCTTTCCGATGCTGTTTGAATTTTGCAGATAGCACAAATGGTTCGGGAGTTACAGTCTTGTGAATCCTGTAAAGTGCAAAATTCAATGAGATTGCCGTTGCTAAAGGGTTAAGTGGTAAATAAATATATTCATAATTTACAACCCTGCTAAAAGTGTCCAGAGATTTTTACACAGAACTGTAATTTGACATAATTTTGGACCAGTATAATTACCATATCTGTGTACTAAAGTTTTAGCAGATAAACAACACCTAAAACACTTTAAAACAAAACTTGCCAAAAGCTTCCACTGGGAACAACTACAACTAAAATCAGTGAAAGTTGGATTAGTTTGGAAACAACCACACTGACTTTATATTAATTTGACTGCAATGGTATCCAAGAAGACTTTGGACCTTGAAACTGTAGGGAAAACTGCGGATACAAATGGGAAATATTCTGTCACAATCATACAGGAAACAACTGCAGACTGAATCCTGTATAAACAAGCTGCCAGATTTTTCCATTCAAAAAGAAAATAATGAGACTATCAACAGCTTTGACTGAACTTAAATGAAGATTAATGAGTCAACATAACATTAATTGTAAAGTAATCACCAAATATTCATGTCTGACTATTAATTCATACTAAAAATGTCCAACTTGGTTAATTTACTTCCCTGGGTTTGTTTTAGGAGCAACCATTCAGACTTATTCCAACTAAAATGGTCCCATTTCCTGTTTTTCTTCAGTATTCTGTAGCGTTTCCATGTCACCTTTTAGTATCGCTTCACCTCACTTGGAACTGTGATGAAGGTGATACTAAAAACGGTACCAGATCTGGCAGTTGCCCAGTGGAAAACCAAAGCATGAAAGCAGAGTGGAGCCGGTGCCGTACAGCGGAAAAGGCCGGATTGTTCTCGTTTCATACCTCTCCTTTTCCAACCACGTATCTCCAAATGGTTTGATGTTGGACTGAAAACAATCTCCTACTTCTAAAACAGACACTCTTCTCTTGTATCGTCACATTGGCTTTTTTCCTGAGCTCAAATTAGACTTTTTTGTAGAAACATTTGCTTCTGAAAAGACAGTAACAAACATGATGATCTTATAGAATGACTCATTGTTGGATCCAGCGTTGTATAAAGTTGAACAAACAACCTCAACTTTAACCTTGAACCAACCCGAACCCTAACAATCAACTCAAACAGAACAACTGTAAGTCTCTGTACAGTAATGAGACTTAATTTTACAGTTAGTTTCTACAGTTTTAAGACATATCTTACAATACATATCTTTTCTGACTTGAATTGGTAACATTATGTGGATCTCTCCTTAGCATAAACCCCCAGAATCACAAACCCTCCCCATAGTTTTCACACAATTTATCAGTAAATACATGTTTCTGTGCGTCAAAAATTAAACGTGTGGTGTCCAGCTGAGTGGACATTTTTGCAACTTCATGAAAAATAGGTTCATGATAATTTATTTTTTTCATTATTATTATTTTTTTTATGTATTTTTAAATTTTTTTTCCAATTATTTTTATTATTATTATTATTTTTTATTTATTTATCAGAAGAAAATTTTCAATCGCATTGTTTTTTTTCCTGCCTAAAGAAGAATAAAAACATTCAGGAAAAAAATTTTGATTAAGGTTCTCATAATTCATGCATGAAAGGGTTAATATGAGAATAAAATGTAAATTACTTTAACCGTGAAAGACCTCAACAGCTGTGGGTGACAAAAAGCATCTATTGATCTAAAATGTTTAATGTGTTTTTAACCACTTATCCAATCAATACAGTTGAATAATTCAGGCAAAATGCAGTTTTTCAGCATTTCACTGGCATTAGATGTGTTTTATTTGGACGTTCAGGGGCTTCACAGTGAATGTAGAAACACTGTCATCTGTAACACTGATTCACCAGTAAAACCCATGTAATTTGATAAATGACAGTGGTTGTAGGTGCTTATTTTTCCATTCAGTTAATGATATATTTTGTTGAAAAAAACACCTTTGGCACAGTTTCTCAGCTCTGATATGATCATAGATAGATAGATAGATAGATAGATAGATAGATAGATAGATAGATAGATAGATAGATAGATAGATAGATAGATAGATAGATAGATAGATAGATAGATAGATAGATAGATAGATAGATAGATAGATAGATAGATAGATAGATAGATAGATAGATTGTCTGTTCCAACTAAAAATACAAATTAATCTTTTGTCACAGCTGAGCTTTTATGAATATCTACATGATCAGTGAGTTGAATATAGGAAAATACATGATTTTGAGTGAAAAATGCAAAATGCAGAGGATTGCATTGGAATCAATAGTGATTAATCAGTAACGAAAGGTGAATTATAGAGGAAAATTAATTTGAAAGTCACCACAAAAAATAGTTCTGGGTCTTTAAGGGTTGATTCTGCACACGGTGTATAATCTGTAATATCTGAAATAAAAGTGCCTTCCCATGATGCCCTTGTGTATCTCGTCTGGTCTCGATACATGATCAGAGAATTAAACATGGAGTAATACCACATTTTCACCGACAAATGTAGAAGATAAAATATTATAAATTTTTTAATATGAATAAAATAATAGTGCTAAGTCAATCCGTGCATTTACATGACAACTTTTATTCCTGGGTTAATCTGATTAAAGGTTAGATCCTATTTCAGATGCCCATGTAAACACTTTATTCCAGTTGAAAATAGAAAAATTGGGATTAAATTTAAACCCGATTAAAGTCACTGGTTTAATCCACTTTTGAATCCAGGCTAAATTATTCCTCGGACATGTAAACCCTGTCGCGATGACGCACCCATTCTGCGCTGGTGGAAGAATATGCAGTGCAGTCTAGTCTTACCAAACCGTTCCAGTGGGCTATTCTGATGGGATCTACCAGCCTGGAAAACCCTGAAGGAAGAGTTCACCACTTGTTTTTTATTCATTCATTTGTCATGTACTAATGATTTCGATAAATTGGCAAGTCAGTTTGCACTGCAGTGCACCGATTGCCTTGTTCTCACAGCCCTTCTGTTAGCTTAGCTTATCTTAGCTTAGCCTGGTTTAGCATAATCACTTCATTCCTATGGTCAGACGTAGCCAGGCTTTTATAGGTGATTTGTAGTATTTTATGAGTGATTTTGTGAAATTCAGTTCTCCCTAATCATTACAAAAAACAGTATATAACATAAATCTAATACAACAGTCGTATCAATTAAAAAAACAACAACAAAAAAACACTATATAACATAAGTCTAATACAACAGCCGTATTAATAATAAAAAAAAAACACTATATAACATAAGTCTAATACAACAGTCGTATCAATTTAAAAAAACAAAAACAAAACACTATATAATATAAGTCTAATACAACAGCTGTATTAATTAAAAAAAAAAAAAAACACTATATAACATAAGTCTAATACAACAGTCGTATCAATTTTTAAAAAAAACAACAAAAAACACTATATAACATAAGTCTAATACAACAGTCGTATCAATTAAAAAAAAAACAAAAACAAACACTGTATAACATAAGTCTAATACTCGGGTCAGGTTTTCAGTGTAGTCCAATGAGTAAACCAGTGATATGTAAGTTCAGTCATTAATTATCAAGTGTCATTACACAGACGTAAACCCATAGTACAGTGGGTAAACCAGCGATATATCCATTTATTAAAAGTGATCAAGGTCAGAGCCTGTTGTTTAACGCTCAGTGTGCATGTGCAGGGTTGTTTATTCCGAGGCCCAGATGGAGCGTTTTCATGTTCTCCGTCTCCAAACCACATCCCCGTCAGTAGAGACACCTTCCTCCTTCCCGCTTAATTGACCTTTTGTGATGAATTCAACTATGGCGGCTTTAATTGGCACCCATTTCTTGCTGTATTTTGTTTCTCATGCTGAAGTCGAACTTGTCTCACACACACACGAAGACGCTGTGTGACTTTTAATGACTAAATACAGACGGTGTGTCGGCGAGCTCGGCCGACCTCGAGTGAAGCAACTTCATTTCAGTCGCTTTACGATAAAAAAAACCATCCAATTATATTTATTTTTGGCAACATACATTAATTTAATCACTCACAAATTGCATTTTCTTGGGACACTGCATTTTTATTTGGATATGTTAAGAAAAACGCATTATTATTATTTTTTTTTTTTTATTGAAGAGCTTGAAAGCATTCCTGTTTGTGTTATTCTGTAAGGAGAAAATGTAATAAGAAAAATGGGTGATTGAGGTTATTTAACCCTAAGGAGTCTCTAATATAAATGTACCTGCTTATAATCACCTTTTCAGGCACGTTATATAACCTGATACCACATGTGTTGCATATCAAAATTTGCAGGATATTCCCAGCTATCAGTAGAATAAAGACTCATCTGTACTGGGACACTGGGATGAAAATGTTGGGCCCTGAAGGTGAAAAATTAGAAAGTAAAATAACTTGTGAAAACACACTTTTACTATGTGTAAATGGAAGTACGGAGATTACAGATTGATTTAGTAATTTGTTTTGTTCACAGAAGTAGTGTAACATATGAAAAATAGCCAAATATCTAGATTAATAATAATAATAATAATAATAATAATAATAATAATAATAATAATAATAATAATAATAATAATATCGCCCCTATGTAGCTGGGATAGGCTCCAAGCGACCCCCGTGACCCTAGTGAGGATAAAGTGGGTTCAGAAAATGAATGAATGAATAATAATAATAATAATAATAATAATAATAATAATAATAATAATAATAATAATATCGCCCCTATGTAGCTGGGATAGGCTCCAAGCGACCCCCGTGACCCTAGTGAGGATAAAGTGGGTTCAGAAAATGAATGAATGAATAATAATAATAATAATAATAATAATAATAATAATAATAATAATAATAATAATAATAATAATGACGATAATAATAATAAAAATATTGCCCCTATGTAGCTGGGATAGGCTCCAAGTGACCCCCGTGACCCGAGTGAGGATAAAGCGGGTTCAGAAAATGAATGAATTAATAATAATAATAATAATAATAATAATAATAATAATAATAATAAATTGAGTATAATGTATATTTTGTATTTCAGTTTCAATACATGTAAAACCGACATGAAATGACAATGAATACTGGTCTTTCAGTCAAACACACAAACAACAAGTAGTGCCAGTCAGCCAGCTGATGTCAGTATATCAATTGCCTGTATATTTGTGGCGAGTCTGAAGTAAATTGAAACAAAATTGATGTTTTTATAGACGTGAAATTTCACCCATTATAAGTAAATGGTAGAAGAAAAAAGATTTTAAAAATTCATAAAAAATGTGAAGTTTGACCTACTTTTCCCAAATTGTAATCACATCTATTTTGGGTCACTGGCAATCTATAAACCCAATTTGGTATGAATTGAGCCAATCATTTTGCTGCTAGAGTGTTAAGAAACAAACAAATCGAACCAAAAACAATACCCCTTGCCTCCCCTTCAGAGGGCAGAGTAAAAATTCGTAAAAAAAAAAAACAAAAAAACATAATAATAATAATAATAATAATAATAAAAGGTAGAAGAAGTGCATGATTGTTGCATGACTTTTTTCTACAAACTAAACACTGACTGACTGAACATTGTGAACCGGTATGGAATAAAAAAAAACAAAAAAAACAAAAAAAAAAACATCTATCTGCTGAGCAAGGTTATAATAGTTTTAGATTTTTCATTATGGTTTAGTTTTATTTAGTTTTAACTTTTTTTCCTCTAATTCAGTTAGTTTTAATTAGTTTTTAGAGCAGGTTTGCTAGTTTTTATTAGTTTCTGTTTTTTTTTTCTAAATGCTTAGTTTTAGTATTAGTTGTACTTTTTTTTTTTTAATATCTTTTATCTTTTTTGCCGTCGTATTAACATAAATCCCATACAGGACTCTGTTTTCTCCCAACTTTAGTCTCCATGTTGACGAAAAGACGACTAAACAAGTGACGGACCGTGAAGTGTCGTATGGTGCCGCTAGCTAAAATTACTCGAGCGAAATAAATCAATTTCATATCAGTCCGACATTGACAAAGATGAAAACGAAGGGAATTTTATGTATAATTTTTTATCTGTTTAGTTAGTTTTGTAAGCTCACAATACAGTTTCAGTTAGTTATCGTTTTTTCTTTTAACCCTTTCATGCATGAATTATGAGAACCTTAATCAAGATTTTTTTTTTCCTGAGTGTTTTTATTCCTCTTTAGGCATGAATAAAAAACAATGTGATTGAATTTTTTATTTTTTTTTTTAAATCAACCTGTTTTTCATGGAGTTACAAAAATGTCCACTCAGCTACACCATGAATTTTATTCTTGAAGCAAAGAAACATGTATTTAAAACCCAATATCATACAGTGATATGAAAACAGTGAAATGAAACCATGTTTAATGCTGCTAATCTGATGTTTTCTCACATTTTAACATATTCTAATACGAGTTATTACTCACTTCATGGTGATAATATGCAAAAAATAAATATTAACGATTGATTTCCACTCAATAACCAATCAAGAACAGCAAAGTTTACAATAATGGTATGAATTGCAGTTTATGAGATGAGGTATAAGCGTCCACTGTGTTGGTTGATATGGAACTAAAACAACAAAACCCATGAACATACAAGAGTAAAGCTGTAGAGTAACTGTCTACTGTAGTGACCACTATGCATGAAAGGGTTAATTCGAGTTTTTATTTATTTCAGTTAACGAAAACGTTTTTTCAATTCTAGTTTTCGTCATTTCGTTAGTTTTCGTTAACGATAATAACCTTGCTGCTGAGTCCACCAGTTAAGTCTTAAAGAAAACTTTAACCAATGGACATGCTGCCTTCAGGGACCAACCAGAGACTGTACATCTTAAAACTCACCACAGATGAAACATATGTCGTCCACACAAAACAACAATATGAATTATTTATATCTTTTTTTGGGGAGATATGATCAGAAATGCGAGCGTCGACTTCTACGAGTTAATTCCCCGGGGGTTTCTCTAAAAGCCCCCACACAGCGAGCGATATGATAACCACAGCTGCTCTTTCTTTCCTCACACCATTCTAGTATTTAATTGCATCGTCCCATCTGTGTTCCCTCCCCAGGTGTGGCCTCCTACACATGCGTGGGTCCCGAGGGCTACTGGGACCCCCAGGGGCCCGACTTTGGCAACTGCACCTCCCCCTGGGTCAACATCATCAGCCAGAAGGTAAGCACCGTACTCCAAATAACCCGGTTTGGTGTGAAAACTGTGCTGTGTTTGAGAATAATCAAAAATGTCTCTTTTGGATACAACTGTTAAATGAAATAAAGATAGCCTAAAGGATTTGGCACTGATGTTGAACTCTATTTTAATGTGTAAATGTGTTCAAGGAAGTTTAATTGAACTAAAATGTGGCCTTTTAGCTTTTACTTACAACATTCTCCACGGCAAATAACGCAAGTTTTGACGTCACGGGAGTTTTTGTGGGTTCGGTCTTTTTGTTCTGTGTCTCCTCTTAATTGGTTAGTTAATATCATTGATTAGCCAGAGGCATTACTCAATAGAAGGGCAATACTCATGTGTGTGTGTGTGTGTTTACTGTGGGTGTTGGAATGGCTTGCTGAGTGAAAACCAATAGCGCAACACCATACTGGAACAGACTCGTGGGTACAGGCTAATCCAGACCCTATACGACATGACACAGCAGTTACTCGCATTTCCGTAATTCTCAAGCGCAAACGACTCGGTATCTCCTCTGCAGGCGAGTTATTATGCAAAGCCTCATATACAGTAAAGCTGCCTAAGTTTAAACCTGTAATAGAATCGAGTCAAAAGAGGAAACGCTAACTGCAAAAGTGTGGATCGGGAGGTTCCAGGTTATGAATCGCGGGCGGTGCTGAAAATGTTCTCCTTTAAACTCATAGGAGCCCGAGGCGTGCGTGTTTAAACACTTACGATGTACTCGACGGCACCGAGCTCGGCCCATTAAACAAATGGCAGTTGGCGGATATCGATGGCGAATGGCTGTTGAGGAACAAAATAGAAGTAGGGACAAATTACCAGGTGCATTTCTTCTGCCATTTGAGCAGTGTAATAAAGCTCACCTACAGGCTGTTGTTTGGAGAAATTAACTACGCGCAAGTTGTTGTTGAACTCATCGCAGAGCAGGGGTGTCGTGTTCGTTCAGAAACAGTAAAATACTGTCAGAATAACCCCATAAAGCATAACAACTCCAAACGTTTATCTGTGTTTTAGAGTGGAAAAAGTACAATTACGTGATGAGAGTGTTTACATCTACAAACTGTCCTTTGAGAAAATGTGAATAGCATCAACACTCTGAAATTTCTTCAGAAAAATAGGGCAATTTTAACCATATTATGCCTCAGTTTATTCTTTACCAATGTGCAGTACAACTTAGAGATCACAGTGGATCTACAAATACACAAAACATTTAGTAATAGGAATGATACTGTTAAAATTGTACTTATTTCTCTATTTGTTGAGGTTATTCACATTTTTGTGAAAGGATACAGATATATAAATATAGACACAAATACAGATATAGATACAGAAACAGATATAGATACAGTTATATAGATCCAGATACAAATACAGATATAGATACATACACAGATATAAATACAGATACATATATACAGTTATAGATACAGAAACAGATATAGATACAAATACAAATACAGATATAGATACATACACAGCTATAAATACAGATATAGATATAGATACAGATATAGATACAGAAACAGATATGGATACAGATATATATATAGATACAGATACAAATACAGATATAGATACAGAAACATATATATATATATATATATATATATATACAGATAGATAGATAGATAGATAGATAGATAGATAGATAGATAGATAGATAGATAGATAGATAGATAGATAGATAGATAGATAGATAGATAGATAGATAGATAGATAGATAGATAGATAGATAGATAGATAGATAGATACAAATACAGATATCAATACAGATATAGATACATACACAGCTATAAATACAGATACATATATGGATATAGATACAGAGACAGATACAGATATATAGATACAGATACAAATATAGATACAAATGCAGATATATATACAGATATATAGATGCAGATACAAATACAGATATAGATATAGATACAAATACAGATATAGATACAGCTATAGATAAATACACAGCTATAAATACAGATACATATATAGATACAGAAACAGATATAGATATAGATACAGATACAAATATAGATATAGATATAGGTACATACACAGATATAGATACAGATACAAATACAAATACAGATATATAGATATAGATACAGATACATATATAGATAGATACAGATATAAATATAGATATGTACAGATATAGATACAGATATAGAAACATATATAGATAGATGCAGATATAAATATAGATATAGATACAGTATAGACATATAGATATGGATAGACTTTATTTTGAACAAAAGTAGGCAAAAGAAAGGATAGTTTGTAAATGTAAACATTTTCACATAATTTTACTTTTTTACACTGAAACGAACAGAAACAGCTGGAGTTGTCATTATTTATAGGTTATTATGATGAGATCATATTGGTTTGTATGTGGCCCCTGAACTAAAATGATACTGACACCTGTGATTGTAAATATATAATATAATTTATTGCATTTCAGACATTGATCCCAGGGGCCGGTTTTAGCCCACAGGCCGTATGTTTGTCACCCCTGCCATAGAAGCTGTTCTGCTTTTACTAAGTTGCCGCATGAATCCAACATCAGTGTTCTTGTTAAAATGTAGAAACCAGGCCGATGAAAGCAGGAGAAAAATTGAATAAATGTATTTTTAACATAAGTGTTATTAATCTTTTTTCAAGCAAATCATACTTGAGCGGTGAGGCTGACACGGTGGAGACAGGAAGGCTTTAATGAAGATCAACCTGCCAGTGATGTGGAAAGCCCATCTGGCACTTCGTTAGTTTATATCTAGAGCCATTGTCCTGTACGTACGTGGCACTGCTCATTACCAGATGGTTTGGTAGACAAAATGAGAAAGGAAGACAGAGAAAATAAAAGACAATGAAATGACATCATGTAGCCCAAATAAAAAAAGAGAGGGGGAAAAAAAAAAAAAGAAAACAGGGTGATTTGCCTCCAAACCACAGCTCTACTCATTAGGAAATGAGAGCATAGAGGGAAAAGAGAAAAACATCTTCCAAAGTCATGTTTCCCAGCATACACCTCTGTGAAGACCAATTTAAGCAGCGTAATTGGCTTCACTAATAAACTCAGAGGCAATGATAGCAGGTGATGCCAGAGTAAATCATGATGGGTCTATTTTAGATGATGCCACAGATGTTTGGAGGCTCATATGCACCTCTTATGCACCTTTCCATTAGTCCACACTGGCAAGGTAACTTACCTTTGAACTGCACCGACTGCACCAGTTACACAAGAGGTCGGGATGTTTATTAAAGTTATGTGACGATAAAGATAGTAAGTATGTCATAATAATAATAATTATAGATCAGGGGTGTCAAACTCATTTTAGTTCAGGGGCCACATTCAACCTAATATGATCTGAAGTGGGCCGGACCAGTAAAATAATATAAATAATAGGATAAGAACTGATAAATAATGTCAACTCCAAAGTTTTGTCTATGTTTTTGACGGAAAAAAAGTAAAATGTTGTAATGAAACTGTTTACATCTATGAACTGTACAGGAACATAATATGAACAAATATGAACAACCTGAAAATTCTTAAGAAAAATAAACAGTATTACACCTCAGTTTATCATTTATACATGTTCATTCTAACGTACAGATCACAGTGGATCTACAAATGCACAAAACATTTCGTAACAGGCAGAATATTGTTAAAATTCCACCTACTTCTCTTAAGACATTTCAGGTTATTCACATTATTGTAAAAGGCTAGTCTGTAAATGTAAACATTTTTGTGTTTTTTTTTTGTTTTTTTTTACTCTAAAACAAAGAGGAAAATTTATGGTTTTCATTAGTTATAGGTTATTTTGATAGTATTTTACTGGTCTGACCTAAAATGATTTGAACATCCTTAACTGTTAATATCTTCAGTGTAATTTTTGCATTTCACAAATTCATCTCACGGGCCAGATTGGACCCTTTGGCGGGCCGGATTTGGCCCCTGGGCCACATGTTTGACACCTGTGTTATAGATAGATGTAGAATCCATTAGTAGCATATTATATTAAGGTATGCATTAGTTAGTTAGTGACTTACTAGTACACCTGGTGAAAAAAAAAACAAAAACACACATATTTTACAAAGCAAGAAATAAATTACTTCCAAGTAACACACAAACAAGTGCCCCTCGCACATATTGTATCTTATTTTGGCATCAATCCAGCTGATGTCATCATGCGTGTGGTGATGTCAGCATATCAATAGCCTCTATGTATGCGGCAAGTTTGAAGTAAATTGAAACAAAATTGATGTTTTTATAGACATTTTTATAAATAAATGGGAAAAGAAAAACGATTTTAAAAATTCATACAAAACTTGAACTTTGACCTACTTTTCCCAAAATGTAACCACATCTATTCTGAGTCACTGGCAATCTATTAACCCAATTTGTTATGAATTCAACCAATAGTTTTGCTGCTACAGACATGTGAAGTTTTGCCCATTACAAGTAAATGGGGAAAAAAAAAAATATTTTAAAAAATTCATAAAAAATTAAAACTTTTCCTGCTTTTACCAAAATGTAATCCAAACTATTTTGGGTCACTGGCAATCTATAAATAAATATATCAGGTCAGGTTTTTTTGCTAATTTGATTTTGAAAAATTTGATCTTCTCACAAAATTGATAACATTTTTGTGACTTTATCAGTTGATTTTTTTTATATAGTTCTCACCCAAAATAGGTTTTAAGAGAAAAAAAATTATTTTCTAACAGGATTCCTGTTAGGTGCAATGGTGTATTCACCACAGATGTAACAGAATACGTCAGGCTTATTTTTGCAAGATCTTCTAGTTGAAGCCATTTCATTCACCTGTAATATTAAAAAAAAAACATTAATCATAAATTGGCAAAAGTAGAATCTTCAGAACTCGTTTATTGCAAGAAATAGGAAAGAATTTTGTATCATATGATGTGAAAATGCCCATAAATGTAAGCAAAAATGTAACAAAGCCACTATGTAGCATAGTTCAGAAAGTTGACCTGATTGAGCAAAATGAATGTGATTTTTGGATTCAGCACACCAAAATTATCCTAAATCAGCTCAAAAAACTTAAACAATAAATTTGTTGTTGACCAGTGTAATCACTCAGATAGGATACAGATCGATTTAATTGCCAAGAACTCGCTAAGTAGTCAAACCAACATCAGGCTGGTTGAAAATGAACCTTTTAACAAATAAACTAACCTAATCCTAATATAACCCGGTAGATTAGATATTTATGATGCTAACAGTTTAAAAGCTAACGTTGTCATTGCTGCTAAAAGTGTTGCGTTCTGATGCTTTAAAACGAGACTCACAAACAATCGATGATATTTTTCACCGAGGAAAAATCCACATTTGCTTTCAAACACCAGAAAAACTAAATGCCCAATATAATCTACCCTCTGTGTACAACATATAAAATGCCTTGCTCCAGGCTGTGGCGCTCCCCATTATTTTCATAAAGGTGTAAAGCTGCCTGGGGAAATTCACTCAATTGTTGATTTCATAATTGCTTCCGGATACAATATTGGCCTCAGCGTACAGTTCGCTTCACTGTGTTAATTGTGTGCGATACGGGAGCACTTGGGGGAAATGTATAGGCTACACTGGAGTCATTTTTGGGGCACGTGTTTGTTGTATACTGCAATTTGTCATTTCTAGTGTGTAGGTGGTGAATAGATGTTGTTACAGTAAGAAGCAGAAGCTTATTTTGGGATTTCTTTAGTTTGTTAAAGAAAATACCTAACCCAGATGGATTTTTTAAATGTGTTTTTTCGCAGATAAAAGCTGGTGAGACGGCTGCCGTTATTGCTAGAGAGCTAGCAGAGCAAACTAAAAGTAATCTCCAGGCAGGAGACATCACCTACACAGTCAAGGCCATGGTTCAGCTGGTGGATCTCCTGGACGTGCAGCTGAGAAACCTCACCCCAGGTGGCAAGGATAGTGCAGCCCGAAGCCTCAACAAGGTAAGAAATAGTTGAAACCGAAAGATAAAAAGTGCCCCTAAATTCACATATGCCTCACGGAATTTTAGGTGAAAGATTATGCCACTTGTGGAAGTTAATAAAATCCTCAAAACCTTCTAAAAACCTTCTTGAAATGAAACGTACCTACCTGAAGACTTGAAATCAGTCAAACCTGAACAGTGGGTATTCTTTTAATGATCTGCTACTGGCCCGGTGCTGTCAGATAAAATGATACACACCATTTTTATGTGTTCTAGTGCATACTAAAAAAAAAAAAAAGTAGACATTTCCATTTTGAGTGGATGTTACGGCCTCATTTCTAACTGTAGTATCATGTAGTGTGCGATCACTTTTTTTATTTCACTTTGATGTAGTTTAAAACAGGGGTGTCAAACTCATTTTAGTTCAAATTTGATCTGAAGTGGGCCGAACCAGTAAAATAATAACATAATTACATATAAATAATGTCAACTCCAAACTTTTCTCTATGTTTTAGAGCAAAAAAAGTAAATTTACATGATGAAAAGGTTTACATCTACAAACTGTCCTTTCAAACAATGTGAATAACATGAAGAAACTGAAAAAATGAGTGTAATTTTAACAATATTCAGCCTCAGTTTATCATTTACACATGTACATTATAACTTACAGATCACAGTGGATCTACAAATACCGGTACATAAAATATTTAATATGAGGCAGAATCTTGTTAAAATTGTTCTTACTTCTCTTAAAACATTTCAGGTTGTTCATATTTGTTCAGGTTATTCACATTTGTGTGGAATTAAACTTTTTTTTTTAGTGTAAATACATGAAAATATTTACATTTACAAAGAGAACCATTTGGAGTTGTCATTATTTGTATGTTATTATGATAGTATTTTACTGGTCCTGCTCACATGAGATTAAATTGCTCTGAATGTGGAACCTGAACTAAAACGATTGTTAACCCTTTCATGCACGAATTATGAAAACCTTAGTCAAGATTTTTTTCTTCAGTGTTTAGCCATGAAAAAAACAATGAAATTGAGTTTTTTTTTTTTTCGATGGAGTTACAAAAATATCCATGCATTTAATTTTTGAAGTAAAGAAACAAGTGTTTAAAACCCAATATCAGAAAGTGATATGAAAACAATGAAATAAAAACATTTTTAATGCTGCTAATCTGATGTCTTCTCACATTTTAACATATTCTAATGCTAGTAATTACTCACTTCATGGAGATAATATGCAAAAAAAAACCTTCTTGTCTAACAAATAATTGATTTACACTCGAACATGTTAGTGCAGATCAGGATTATCAAGAACAGCAAAGTTACAGTAATGATCTGAATTACAGTGTATGGGATGGTGCATAAGCGTCCACTGTGTTGGCTGATATGGAACTAAAACAACAAAACCCATTAATATACAAGAAAACAGCTGTAGAATAACTGTCCACTGGAGTGGACAGTGCATGAAAGGGTTAATATCTTAGTGTAATTTTTGCATTTCTCAAATTCATCCCAAGGGCCAAACTGGACCCTTTGGCGGGCCGGATTTGGCCACCGGGCCACATGTTTGACACCTGTGGTTTAAAACATGTTATCCACGTGCTATGATCGTCAAAAGCACTACATTTTGTATCACTTGATTTTTACTAATGGGACAGGGTAAGATTCCAGTGGGCCGGATCTAAGCTGTAGGAGCATGGATTTTTTTTTTTTTTTTTTTTTTTTTAAATATATATTTTTGCTGAACCTGAAGCTAATGCATTTATTCCCCAATTCACAGTAGAGCACAGCAAGGGGCACTCAGGCAAAGCAAGCTAAAATAATACTTTGTGTGTGCGGAGCAGCCAGCAGAAAAGCAAACATCAGTGAAATTCAAAATGTCAGTTGTTAATTTGTTGGAGCAGCTTCACTTGTAGAGGAACACGAACACCTGTTCTCAAATAGCTTTCTCTGACGTTTTTTATTTCATTGCCGCAACACACACAGATGTCCCCATTGAGATTTTAGTGCCAGTTTTCTCCAATGGAGTGGGAGGCAGTAAAGATGGCCAAAAGGCCTCAGAAGGCAATGTGATGAGCAAATTCACATCAAGGAGCGACTCCAGTTTATAATACCTCTTGAAAAAAGAAAGGATTCTCATAAAACGCAACACTCAAGGCAACTGCTGAAGTCTTCAGTTTTGCTTTTAATCAGGGTTTCTGCAGATCACTACCAAGTCTTAAAAGGCACTGAATTCATTATTTAATAGAATAAGTCCTCAACTGAAATTACAATGTCTTTATAATATAGTTTGTATTAAAAATGATAATACATGGGATTATTTTTATGCATTTTAGACAACTTGTACTTTTTAAGAAAGAATATAGGACAAAGCACTGTAATAATAATATAATAAAGTTGATTTATATTCGCACTTTTTGCAGAAATATATCACAAAGTGCTTTATAATAAAATCAGAAGTAAAATATGCAAAAAAAAAAACACAGCTACATACAGACACATATGCATGATCTATTCTGTATCGAACCAATCGCAACTCTGGAGGGCGGGTGTTTTGCAGTGCGTCAGACTTCTTTTTGTCGTGAGTCAAAGTCAGTTCCAGGTTTGCGAATCTCCTTACAACTGTTGTCAGTTGTTTACTAGATTCAAACATAAGGATTGAGTTACAGATTGCACTCTGTATTCTTAAATTTCTCTGACAAAAGTCTCACTTGTCTGTGATTGGTTTACTCGTTGCCTGTTAGTCCCGCCTTCATATGTGGATTCAAGCCCCATGATTCCAGACGGATTTCTCATTTAGAAAGACAGATGGTTGGCCAGGCTAATAAAAGATATTAGACATGTAATATGAATTGATAACTATGAAGATTGAGGTTTAGGATAACTCACTTTAGTGTAAGTTATCTGGATTTTACTATCCTAATACATACACTGTACCTGGAATTAGCATTAGCAATTAGCATTAGCACACATTAGGAGCAGTGAGTGGCCATTGAAGATGCTCAGGGAATAACTCCAGATATTCATCAGTTCCTTGGTCATGAGAATTAAACTATATATACCTTTGTTGCAATGTTATTTATCATTTATAATGATGTAAAAAAGGGGTGTCAAACTCATTGTAGTTCAGGGGCCACATACAGCCTGATATGACATAAAGTGGGCCGGACCTGTAAAATAATAACATAATAACCTATAAATAATGACAACTCCAAATTTTTGTCTTTGTTTTACTGCAAAAAAACAAAACAAAACATTAAATTATGAAATACTTACTTAAATAATAGGATAATAATAACTTTTGATTGAAAAAATTAAAATTCCGTAATGAATATGAATTGTACTCGGACATAACATGAACAAATATTGAACAACCTGAAAATTCTTTAGTAAAATAAGTGCAATGTTAAGAATATTATGCCTTAGTTTATCATTTACACATGTGAATCACAACGTAGAGATCACAGCGGATCTACAAATACACAAAACATTAAATAACAGGGAGAATATTGTTAAAATTCCACATACTTCTCTTAAGACATTTTAGATATTGACATTTTTTGTAAAAGGCTAGTCTGTAAATGTAAATATTCTTGTGTAATTTTACTTTTTTACACAAAAACAAAGAGAAAAATTTACAGTTTTCATTATTTATAGGTTATTATGATAGTATTTTACTGGTCTGATCATTTTTAGATTGAATTGACCTAAAATGATTTTAACATCCTTGGTTGTTAACATCTTCAGTGTAATTTTTGCATTTCACAAATTCATCCCAAGAGCCGGATTGAACCATTTGCCGGGCCAGATTTGGCCCCCGGACCACATGTTTGACACCTATGATGTAAAATAATAGCCCCTGGGTTTGATCCCAGTGCTGTGTGGAGTTTGTAAGTTCTCTCCGTGTATCTCCAGAAAACATGTACTTTAATAGTTACCAAGTCAGTCTTATAAATCGCCTGTAAATGTGAATGTTCAGGTTTATGGTACTTTATTTATACCTGCAGGTAGATTCGGTTTGCAGCCAGTTGATCATGTTTATCAAAGCATGTAATATGAAACCAAGACATGAGTTGGCTGTGGACACGACACAATAAAAACACTTGTAGTTCTACCAACCGGGACATAAAAAGTAAGAGAGAGACGGGTCAAGGAAAGAATGTGAGAGTAAATGGTTGTTAGTCTGCATATGTCAAATGAAATGCTGACAGTGTTTACAAAATAGACAGAAGAAAGCTATGGATTGTGATGATGATGTGATGAATTATCATGATGGTATCGCTCAGATTTGCTAAGAAAGACATTTATTTTTCAGTGAGTATTACATTTCATTCTTGTTGCTGTTTGAAGAAGTCTTAAATCTAAGTTGCCTGAAGGTGTAGGAAACTTGCTAATGATGAGAACTTGGTGCAAAGGCAAAAGGAGAGCTGACATGAGGGCAATGAAAAAGCCTCTAAAACCAGAATACACCCCCGAATGTATGACGTCCTTTAGCGGTGGAAGCTCCTCCAACAACACCTTCTCCCCCTCAGCTGATGTTTACCTCCCGAGTTCAATCATTCTGACACAATCTGCAAAGAACTAAGCGAATTAAAGATTTTTATTTTGATAGCGAAATACAACGCCTTCCACTAGCGAACAATGAAAGGAGTGAACTGGCAAAAGGCGAGATCAGTGTCGTCCTCATGATCAAAGGCGGATCTGGCTAAAGGGATGGTTTCCAGAAGGAGGAGGCTCCATTTTATTTATTTTTTTCGGGGGTGTTTGAGCTAATCTGTATGGTTAAACTACACTCGTATCAAAAATCAGCTAAAATAATCCACTTCCACAGCATTTCTATTAGCCTGAGTTCCTGTTATTTCCCAGGTATTCTGAATAGTTTTTTAGCATTAACTCCTCCCTGGTTGGTAATGGTTTAGGGCAGTGGTTTGCAAACTTTTTACAGTGGAGTACCCCCTGAGATAGATATTTTTTTAGCCGAGTACCCCTCCCATCTCTCACTTCAGCCTTTTTGATTGAAAAAATGTTGTTTTTTATTTTCCAAAAACAAACATATATTTAACTTTACCCTTTATAGTTTACTCATAGAAATACTCTGAAATTCAACATTTCAACCTTAATGTGTTATTGGAGGAAACTTTTATTGGAAACAAGACTTAATTACTTTTGTGAAAAATTTTCCAAAAAAAATTATTATGTAGCAAATGAAGATCAGTGAAGTGAAGAGGGATAGGATAAAATAAGTTCATACTTCTTCCTACTCCTTTTCAACCATGCAATATTCAGACTTGTATGTGCTTGAAGATAGATTCCGTCCATTTAAATGTTATTTTGTTTTTGTGTTAATTTGCTTTGTTTTGCTTTATTTTGTTTCTTTGCATGTTCGAAATAAATAAATAAATAAATAAAAATAAAATAAAATAAAGTTGCCTTATTTGGTTCCTTCCTGTATGTAGCAAAAAAAAAAACAAAAAAAAAGCGAAAAGCAAATATAAAAAATGCAAGAAAAACACATGGAGGTGCCTCATATCACATGTTTAAGGGCCTCCATTTATAAGCTGAGGATTGCTTCTGGGGTGTCTTATTACAGAATGTATATTGTAAATAATTGTCCATTTTAATAGTTTATAATAATTTTGTAATAAAATTGATTGAAGGTGAAAGGAACATGTATTTTTCGAAGTTTAGAACATCATAAGTGCTGATCCAGACCCCTGTCCACATCCACATTATCCCTGTGAACATCATTCCTTACATTAGTACCATTACTTCATGGTACCTAACAAAGCAGGTACACTCACTGTTCATGCAGAGGTGGACCTTACAGACCCAGTAGACCACATTAGACCTGATATTGTGGACTCACTGTCCTCACCGAAACTGTCACTGTCTTGTAATGTGTGTGGAAATGACCCTAAATAGTTACTTGCCCAATAAATTGTTAAAAATAACAACTCTCTATGTAAAATATGAACTGAAAAATGCCCTCTTTCATTGATAAGAAAAATAAATGAACTGGTCTTTAATGAATAAATGAACCTTTCAACAAAAAAATAATCACTTAATTACTCAAGTAAACTCATCTTGAATAATATAAAACAGAGATGTCTTTAAAATATTACCAAAGCTTGCTGAGTTTTTTAAAAATATTGAAATTAAATAACATCAAGAGTGTCAATTTTATTGCATTAATGTATTTATTGTTTTACATGTCAGCATGAATTCCCACTATTTAATTTGTATTCAGTACACGATGATTTATTTAATGTATTTTTCCCTAAAAATTCCAAATTCCACGTACCCCTATTTGAGAAAAACTGGTTTAGGGGATATGTAGCTCTCCTGAGTACTCGCAGGGATTTCTTAAGTGAAAAAAATACGAATCGAACACTGATAACCTTGAAATCAAACATGAAGACCTGCAGTGTGTCAAAGGCATATTCCCACTCGTCTTAAATGTCTAATTTCAAAGCTAATTAACACTAGAGCCGCTGCTGCTGCTCCCAGATAGGGTGTAATTAATGTATATGCTGCATTGTTGCACGTTTCTTGTAAAGTGAACATTTAACTCATGAGACCGTGGTGATTCTTTTTCCCGTCGTCATAAAAACACTTCAGCTGAAAGGTTTTTTTTTTTTTTTTCAGGTTGTAACGCCGGAGTTTCTGACCTTTACTAACTCTTACTTTTTCTCCTGGTTGCAGCTGCAGAAAAGAGAACGCTCTTGCCGGTTTTATGTTCAGGTACTTGGATCACATTTTCCTTATACATACTCCCCATTCGCTCATTGTGGCAACTTTGCCTTTTTTTTTTTTTTTTTTTTAACCATATCATTTGAAGTTTGACCTTTTGAAGTGGAAGAAGAAACAAAAAGCCAAAGCCGCAAAGTCAATATCTGTGTAACATGCAGCAAATTGTATTTCTGGAAAAAAAAAAAAAAAAAAAAAATGAGGCCAAATCAAAGGGTCAGATTTCATTCGTATCATTTATGTTACATCCATCTAAATGCCATCAGAAAATCCAACCTACCATTTTGTGACTCATACTACACTCATCATATATTCCCTTGCATGCGACATGTATGCTTCCCTCCCTAAACCGCCAAAGTTTCTGTGTTTTAAAATGCTATGTCGTCCTCTGTGCTTTTCTCAAGTGTCTCAATTGTCTCCAAGACTATCACATCAGCACTACTTTCCAGCGAAATAACCCACATAAGTTGAGTGCATCAGTCAAAATTAGACCTCTCAAGCATGTAACACACTCCTTCATTTCTCAGCAACCGAGCCAAGGAAGTGACCTCATTATAGCAGCGAGTCAACTTTTAACTACTAAGTCAGCCAAAGTCATGGCATGTTATGGTACTCCCTGATGCATAATACATATGTGTCCCAATTTAGGGGGTCTCTCCTTCTCCACTCAGCTGTTTTTTTCAAGCCGCTGAGTGATTCCGTCTTCCCCGTGGTGATATTTAAGCTGTCGTCAGGAACACGTACACCTTGAAAAAGACAATTATAGGATGAGCTGACATGCCTTTCTTCCATGCAGATGTCTTCAATAAACCACCAAGTTAGATCCAGATGTTGTTTAGAAATGGGTGCTTCTAGAAAACCATGCATGGGGCTGTAAACAGATTTTGACAGTACTATTGGGGGGGGGGGGGGGGGGGGGCAGATTATGAGTACAGGTGTGCTGAAAGAGAGAAAAGTACCACTTCTGTGCTTGATGTCTTACTTTGACTGATGGCTTTAATCTTGTTTAACCCATAAAGACCCAAACATCTACCAACAATCAAACTCATTGACTGATACAAAATGTTTAATACCTGTTGATCCACTAATTCTATCAATACATGTAGATCAGGGGTGTCAAACTCATTTTAGTCCAGGGGCCACATTAAGCCCAAATTGATCTCCAGTGGGTCGGACCAGTAAAATAATAGCATAATAACCTGTAAATAATGACGACTCCAATTTTTTCTCTTTGTTTAAGTGCAATCAAAATTAAATTATAAAAATATGTACATTTGCAAACTATCCGAACAAAAATGATGTGACTAACCTGAAAAAAAAAACAGAAATTTCTTGAGGAAAATAAGTGCAATTTTAACAATATTACACCTCAACTTACCATTTATACATGCATATTACGGACTGGATCTACAAAGGTACAAAATATTTCATAACAGGAAGAATAATGTTACAATTTTACTTTCAAAATTTCAGGTTTTTCGCATTTTATTGTTAAAGAATAGTTTGTAAATGTTAATATTTTCATCATTTACTGTAAGATTTTACACTAAAACAAAGAGAAAAAATTTGGAGTTGTCATTACTTATTTATAGATGTAATGTAATACTATGATTTCACATTAAACTAAGAACATTGGGAGTCATTATTTATAGGTAATTACGCTGTTATTTTAGTTGAGATCACATTGGTCTGTATGTGGAACCTGAACCAAAATGACTTCGACATCCTTGATTGTTAATATCTTAAGTGTAATTTTTCCACTTTGCAAATTCATCCTGCGGGCCAGACTGGACCCTTTGGCGGGCCGGTTTTGGCCCCCAGGCCGCATGTTTGACACCTGTGATATAGTAGGTTAAAGTGAAAAAAAATAATCGGCAGATGAGATAGATGAAGTGCTGAAAAAAAAGATACCAAACATGGGTATAATAAACATTTCTTTATAAAGTATATAAAGGCAAAATCAAAAGTTCTCAAAAATGGCCAAAATAGGCTCGGACCCCTAAGGGTTAAGCACAAATCGTGAGTGATTTTGCAACAGTGGTCATTTTTGTGAAACACACTCCCTTGCATGATTAGTTCGATTCCCCAAATGTACCTGTGACAGAATAAAAAGAAAAAAATAGTAGCATGTAATTTTCGTGTCCTTTTTTTACTGTGTTACATGCGGATTTTTGTATGAAAATGATATAAAAATATGTCATATCTGAAAAATAATTTCTCTTTTATCTCAGTAAATATTTATTTTTAAAATAGACTCAAAGTGCTTCCAAACTTGCTTCATAACATTAGTCTACAACTGGTTGGAATTTTTAGCCCCCATGTCCTGTTTTTAGGGACCAGTTTCATAGAAGCACCCAGATACAGTATGGGATGGTATGTACGTGTGTGCGCTGGGTAACATGAATTGTACACACTCCTCTGTGGCATGTCAGAAGGGACTTTTCGACGTACAGTCATGTGTTTGTGCAAATGACAGCTGAATGGAATATGTGTTTGTATGTGATGGAGTGTGCTCACATGAACAGATGGGACTGCACGTGTGAGATACTTATGGGGTAAAGCTGAGGATTTTCAATATTTTTACCTATTGTCAGCAAATGAAATGAAAAGCACCAGTCAGGATCAGCAATACAAACACACACACACACACACACACACACACATACACAATATATCTGCTATTGCCTTTGTGGTGTTTTTTTTTTTTTTTTTAGAGATGTGGAAAATATTTCACTCCAGGTGTATTAAAAAGAAAATCAGTGCGGCACAACAGTGAATTATACGACCTGGACACTGTGAATTTTAGAGTGAAAACACCCACATACATCCCAAAAGAGTCAGTTATGGCTTTAAATGTGTGTTTCTGTTTGAGGAACTATCTTTAAGGACTGATATTAACAGTTGGAATGGATCACATACAGACTGCAGGTGGTAAATTGAGATAAACAATACTCAATGTAGAAAGTTTAAGAATAATTAGTGCAAATAATTCATTAAAATGGAAACGCACTTAAAAGAAATTACCTCATTATTGAGCAATATAGAGAAAAAAAAAAATCTACCTCAGTATATTTGGCATAAATGATGACTCCATATGTCTTAAATATTTTCCATGCAAAGTGTTTAATGTTCAGGTGTAAAGTCTAGATCAGGGGTGTCAAACATACGGCCTGTGGGCCAAAACCGGCCCGCCAAAGGTTTCAGTCTGACCCACAGGATGACTTTGGAATATTATTTATGCCTGTTACTGAATGTTTTGTGCCCTTGTAGATCCACTGTGATCTGTAATGCATATATAAATGATAAGATGAGGCATAATATTGTTAAAATTGCACTTATTTTTCTTGAGAAACTTCAGGGTTTTTAGGTTATTTACAGCTTTTATAAAAGGATTGTTTGTAAATATACACTTTCATAATTTAATTTAGGTTTTTGCACTGAAACACAAAGACAAATATTTGGAGTTCTCATTAGAAAGCACTAACTCCGGCAGGTGAAAGTGGGATAATGGAACGCTTTTAAGCCGTTTCACGCCTCCAAGACTGTGTATTTTATTTTGCAGCTCGTTGCTGCATTGTGTAATCCTCATGTTGATGTGCTGTGTCCTTCAGACAGGCCTGCAACTGATGTTTCCTAGTTATTATTTCAGCTCATTTAGCTCATTTTTCCATTTAGTTGTTCTTCCATTTTTGTTGTTCAGTCTTTGTTGCTCAGTCTGAAAGTCTGAATCAACCCCAGCGTTTTCTTACTGTAAATGAAATGAACCATGGTTCACTTGGCTCTGGACCACAGTCTTAACCCATAAAGACCCAAACAGCCACTGGTGACCAAAAGCATCTACTGATCTAAACTGTTTAATACCTGATGATCCACTAATCCTATCAATACATGTAAATATTTGGTGTAAAATATAGTTTGTCATCTTTTCATGGTCACCAGATATGACTCATTTGGACGTTCAGAGGCTCCGTAGATACCGTGGAAACACCGTCATCTTCTACAACATTGATTCACCAGTAAAACCCATGGATTTTGATCAATGACAGTGGATGGACACACTTGTTTTATGTTCAGTTAATGATATATTTGCTGATAAAAGTCACTTTTTCTTCAGTTTTTTCTTTTTTCTGCTATAATAACCCTCAACTTTAATCTGAGCTTTTATGAACATATACATGATCGGTGTGGGGTAGGTAGGAAGAATACCCTTTGACTGGCCATGGCTGGTTTCATCCTTGGGCTGTGGTTGTGCTGCTGGGGGTTGTGTAGAGGGTTGATGGTGTCCTCCCCTCTTTGGACTCTGTGTGCTGGGCTCCACCCCCCCACCCCCCATAACCATATTAATTTAAATTGATTCATTTCAACTCAAAACAGATAGTAACTGATGCAAATACATTGTTACAAATATTCAATGAGTTAACTGGTAGTATTGTGACTGCCTCCGCCGCTACCACTGCCACAATAATTCTAGCAAATTAGGCTACTGGTATTATTAAATATTTTTGTGTTATTACAACAATTATTATTTTCCCCCTCACTCCCCCCTCTCTCTTTCTCACTTTCATTTACACCTCCCTCTTCCCCTTTTTCCTATCACCCCTAACCAAGCTATATGGTTTAGTTGCTATTTACATTTATGATCTTTTTCTTTGTAATATGACATTGTTGTTGTTGTTGTTTGTCAATACTCTGTCATTGTTGTTGTTTTTTGTTTGTTTGTTTGTTTGTTTATTTGTTTGAGTTTTCCTTTTTTTATGTGTTGTTGTTTTTCTGTCCACATTGTCTTGTTAATTATCACTAATAAAAACTAAAAAAACATTTAAAAAAAAAAAACCCAAAAAAAACCATACATGATCAGTAAATTAAATAAAGGAAAATACCTGATTTTCACAGAAAAATGCAAAATACAGAGGATAATATTATAACAAATGGTGACAAAAGACTTGAGAGAGGTTAAATAAGTTTTTGTAATTGCAATAACAGTAGCACTTGGTCTTTATGGGTAAATTTTATATATGACACTGAATTTTTACATTGTGGTCATTTTTACATCCCACTTAAAACATCTATAGTCGCGGAAAAAAATTATTAGACCATCAAAAATCATCAAAAACAATGGTTATGCAATCAAGTACTAACTCCTGTGTGTATCATGTGACTAAAACAGACAGAAAAGAAAACATGGAATGCCTAAAAGCACTGTTTTTGTCAGTACGACGCCATAGATATTGATATAAGAACTGAAGTGATTTTGGTTATTATCAAGAAAACATGGAAAATGCATAGATATCAGCTCTGAAATTAAACTCTTATGAGCTATTTTTGTTGTTATCGTTATATTTGTCCAAACAAATGTACCTTTAGTTGTACCAGGCATTAAAATGAACAAGAAACTGAAGAAAACAAGGGGTGGTCGAATAAATTTTTTCGCAACGATTAAATGTGATATGTCACCCATCCCTAATCTCAAGGACATACAAACACAACAAAACATGTAAACAACATTTTTGCCGTCCAGATGGCACCTTCATTAAAAAAAAAAAAAATCTACAGATGAAAAAAGATCTACAGATGGTGACAAATTAAAGGAAAAACACATGTAAATCATCTCAGTAGAACAGCTTCCATCGTCCTTGACACTGTTTCTACAAGTCTTTAATGTCTTTTTGAGGATTGAATACTATTCCTAAGATATTTTCATGATGGAGATTGACAACTTTAACATATTGTTTTGAAATCTCCCATAGGTGTTCAGTTCTAATGCCCCAGTAATCTGAATTTTAGACCTTAGGAAGTCTTGCATACCATTTTGACACGTCTTAAAAACTGATTACATAACATTGTGCTGATGACACAAAAACAAGTCGACATGGAATCTGTACAAACTAATGTGAAAAAGTGCAGCCTGGGTAGAATTCACACTCAGCTGCAGTTGCATTAACTTAGTAATAAAGTAGCATCTCTTCTCATTAAAAAACCAACAGCTACTTCTAGGAGTTCACATTTCCTTCATCTAACATGGACAATGTTCAGAGACTGACTGAAAGCAGTTTTTTTAAAGACAGATATACAGTAATAATAAGACTGACCGGGGCAAAAAAGTAATTTGCTGATATCATCTTGAAACAAATTTTCCACTTTTACATTTCAATATATTTGACCTTTTTTTCTTTTTCTTTTTTAGAAACTAGGCAACTGCTGAAATTGATGTTTAAGTAAAAGTAATAAAGTGATGAATCAATACACTATAATGAAAAATCTTGCTCATTCCAGTTATGATTTAAATTATTTTAGCTAGTATTTAATTTCCATACTAGCCTTTGGTCATCATTAGTGCCGAGTTCTGGTTTATTGACTGTTTATAAGACATCAGACTCAGCTTTATTGTCATTCAGTCAATGGTACATGATAGAATGAAATGTAGTTACCCAGGTCTTGGTTTTGTAGCATAGAAGATAAAAGGATAAAATATATAAACAAGTGGTGCCAGACACAACAAACCCCGCCCCTCGCATGTATTCGAGCTTATTTTTGCATCGATCCAGCTAATGTCATCATGTCTATGCATGTGGTGATGTCAGCATATCAATTACCTCTATATACTGTATGTGCCAAGTCTGAAGTAAATTGAAACAAAATTTCTGTTTTTATAGATGTGAAATTTCACCCATTATAAGTCAATGGGGGAAAAAAAGACTTTCAGAAATTCAAAAAAAAATTGAACTTTGACCTACTTTTCCCAAAATGCAACTACATCTATTCTGGGTCCCTGGCAATCTGTAAACCTAATTTGGTATGAATTCAACCAACAGTTTTGCTGCTACAGACATGTGAAATTTCACCCATTATAAGTCAATGGGGGAAAAAAAGATTTAAAAATTCATAAAAAAAATTTGAATTTTGACCTACTTTTCCCAAAATGCAACTACATCTATTCTGGGTCACTGGCAATCTATAAACCTAATTTGGTATGAATTCAACCAACAGTTTTGCTGCTAGAGTGTTACCAACAAACAATGAAACAAACAAACCGAAACAAAAACAATACCCCTTGCCTCCCCTTCAGGGGGTGGGGTAATAAAATATATAAAAGGTAAATAGGGATAGAGAAATAGAATAAAAACTACCATAAAATATGCCAAAAAAAAAAACAAAAAAAAACTTCTTAACCCTTTCATGCATGAATTATGAGAACCTTAGTCAATATTTTTTTCTTGAGTGTTTTTTTTTTCCTCTTTAGGCATTAAAAAAATAATGCAATTGAATTTTTTTTTTTTTTTTTTATGAACCTATTTTTCGTGGAGTTACAAAAATGCCCACTCAGCATGTGTTTAATTTTTGAAGCAAAGAAACATGTATTTAAAACTCATCATCAGAAAGTGATATACTGTGTGAAAACTATGAAATATAAACATTTTTAATGCAGCTAATCTGATGATTTCTCACATTTTTATCATACTCTAATGCTAGTAATTACTCATTTCATGGAGACAATATGCAAAAAAACCCAAAACATTTTGTTTCAGAAAACTGTTAAATACAGTCTAATAACAATTACCAACTGAATTACACTAAAACATGTTAGTGCAGATCAGGTTTATCAAGAACAGCAACGTTACAATAATTTTCCGAATTGTACAGGGTGTCCCATATGTCTCCATACATAGGAAAAATAAACGTTTCTTGACATAAACCATTTTTATTTATATAATATGCTCTATATGACTGCCATTTTGTCAGGAACAAATTGATCCAAAACACTTCCTGTTTTTTTGAACTTGACAGTAAGTTTTGCCACAGTGTCGTGTGTGATACTCGTCCCATGTTTTCTGTTAAATGCACTTGCAACCATACGACTGCTTGCTGAGCCGGCCATCAGGATGATTTCAATTCATTGCTCTTTATTCAAATGCATTCTTTGGGTTATCTGAAATATAAAGAAATACATGTTAGAACCATATATGTATGGAATGTATTATGTCTCCTATGTATGGAGACTTATGGGACACCCTGTAGTGTGTGGGATGATGCATAAGCTCCACTGTGTTGGTTGATGTGGAACTAAAACAACAAAACCCATGAATAAACAATAGAACAACTGGAGAATAACTGTCCACTGGAGTGACCGCTGTGCATGAAAGGGTTAATATGTATAACATTTCACAGTATGCAGCAACAGTACAGTTAAGGTTATGGTGCAGGTAGGAGCAGCATCAGCAACAATGAAATACAGAAACATCCCTATCAGCTCTGAATACAGGGTGGGGAAGCAAAATGTACAATATTTTGAGGCAGGGATTGAAAGACAGTGTATGACCAATTAGTTTATTGAAAGTCATGAGAATTTATTTGCCACAAGAAAATTGACATAATAGAAAATGTTTTTATTCTATGTGTCCTCCTTCTTTCTCAATAAATGCCTTAACACGCTTCCTGAAACTTGCGCAAGTGTTCCTCAAATATTCGGGTGACAACTTCTCCCATTCTTCTTTAATAGTATCTTCCAGACTTTCTGGTAATAGTTTTGCTCATAGTCATTCTCTTCTTTACATTATAAATAGTGGTGGGCAGCGATTAACATTTTTAATCGTGATTAATCGCATGGCTTTCTGCGATTAATCGCATAGTTGTTGGGGGGGGGGGGGACACATCAACAGCATGTTTTGCCTTTCAGTGATATTCCAGACTGGAAGTACTCCGTTGATAAAAATAATTGCACGTCAGTGCTTCCAAACAACTGTGTCCTTCTCAACCCCACCATCTGAAGACATTTAAAATGAAAATGTCCATGTAAAAAATCACTACTTTTACACATGTTTATGTCCCCACCAGTGTATTTACAGTTGTGAGTGATTGACAGGAGTCTTAAGCCCCCTAATCAGTACTAATACTAATAAGCCCATTAATATGTGATGTTCAGTTGTTCAAAGCGAGCAAAAGGGACCCTGAAGTGGTCAGAATAAGTTGCACTAACATATGTTTTGTCCTTTCCGTGTTACCGTAGTTAGTTCGGACATAGAACTAACAGACATGTTTCTTTCACTCTGTTTGTATGGCCCCAAAAACGTTTGCCTGTGAGTATTTTATGTTCAGTTGTTGTAAGAATGAATAGTATCAAATATCTCTGATGTGAGCCTTTGTTGCTGAATAAAAAGACGTTGTAAATCTTTAATTAACCTGTAAATGCTAATCGTTAGCGTGTCTATGGATTTTTCCCATTCAAGTTAGCATCGAGATAAAATGACTGCTAATATAACATTCACATCGTAAATGAGTAAAGGTTAGTTCAAAGGCTGACATATTAGACCTAAACACAACCAATGAATTTACATAAACTTAGCATGAGCCTGCATAAAGAATTAGCAACCCATCTCCGACTGCTAGCATAAACAAATTAGCTTAAACATCAGCATTACTTGTAAAGTTCGCCGGTTTTCTCCTCTCAGCTGCACATACACACAGCACCGGTGTGTGGACCGGCAAAATAAAAGCATGAGTTTCAAAATAAGAGTCCGTATGTATAAATCAACTAAGACTTGCTTGAAAGGCAGAACAATAATAAAACGGTGTTAACGTGAGATAAAAAAAATTGTTGGCGTTATTTAATGAATGCGTTAACGTGGTAATAACACGTTAACTTGCCCACCCCTAATTATAAACAGTCTTTATGGACACTCCAACTATTTTTGAAATCTCCTTTGGTGTGACGAGTGCATTCAGCAAATCACACACTCTTTCACGTTTGCTTTCCTGATTACTCATATGGGCAAAAGTTTCTGAAAAGGTATGGATAATAGTGTTAGGTATGATTATGACATCAATATATGTTTGGTTTCAAAACAATTGACGTAGTGCCTGCTGAGAAAAAACAACTAAATGTTCATTGTAAATTTTGCTTCCCCACCCTGTAATCAGACAGAATTAGGTCTTTAGTTGAATTCATAATGGCATGTAAATAGTCTTAAATGTACCCTGTTGAAACTAGCATAAACCCTTGAGGTTTTTGTTGCGAAGGAAACTCAAACCATTCAGTGGGTGTGTTGTTATCCTGGAACAGACCCCACTCCCACATAAACACACACATCTGCTTTTTCCTGGCGTCCAGATGCTTTTCCTCCATCTCATACTTTTACAGTACAGTGTATATACTTGGAGGGATTATTGTCCTCTATTGCATATGATGGTGCACACCTGCTCAGCCACGCTGCTCTACTTCATTTCTGTCCCTTCGCTGGGTCGACAAAATCAAACAACGCTGAAGTACTTTCACTTGACGAACCAGAATAATGGAGCAACATCTGTGGCCTTAGGTAAACACAGGCATCGACTGCACACGCCGCCAGCCTTTGAGGGACTTTCATTGATTAGGGAAATTGGGAGATGTTTTCTCCAACGGGGCCCTGGTGGTTGACATAAGTGGGATTACCTGAGGAATACAAAGCAAATGAGAAGCACACCTGCCTCTGCCGTCCCTCTGCTCGGAGACCATGCATGGGGCTGTAAACAGATTTTGACAGTACTATTGGGGGGGGGGGGCAGATTATGAGTACAGGTGTGCTGAAAGAGAGAAAAGTACCACTTCTGTGCTTGATGTCTTACTTTGACTGATGGCTTTAATCTTGTTTAACCCATAAAGACCCAAACATCTACCAACAATCAAACTCATTGACTGATATAAAATGTTTAATACCTGTTGATCCACTAATCCTATCAATATATGTAGTACAGGGGTGTCAAACTCATTTTAGTTCAGGGGCCACATTCAGCCCAAATTGATCTCCAGTGGGTCGGACCAGTAAAATAATAGCATAATAACCTGTAAATAATGACGACTCCAAATTTTTCTCTTTAAGTGCAATCAAAATTAAATGATAAAAATATGTACATTTGCAAACTATCCAAAAAAAAATGATGTGACTAACCTGAAAAAAACAGACATTTCTTGAGAAAAATAATGCAATTTTAACAATATTGCACCTCAACTTACCATTTATACATGCATATTACGGACTGGATCAACAAAGGCACAAAATATTTCATAACAGGAAGAATAATGTTACAATTTTACTTTCAAAATTTCAGGTTTTTCGCATTTTATTGTTAAAGAATAGTTTGTAAATGTTAATATTTTCATCATTTACTGTAAGTTTTTACACTAAAACAAAGAGAAAAATTTGGAGTTGTCATTACTTATTTATAGATGTAATGTAATACTATGTTTTCACATTAAACTAAGAACATTTGGAGTCATTATTTATAGGTTATTATGCTACTATTTTAGTTGAGATCACATTGGTCTGTATGTGGAACCTGAACTAAAAGGACTTCGACATCCTTGATTGTTAATATCTTGAGTATAATTTTTCCACTTTGCAAATTCATCCCGTGGGCCAGACTGGACCCTTTGGCGGGCCAGTTTTGGCCCCCGGGCCGCATGTTTGACACCTGTGATGTAGATAATTGGTGTAAAATGCAGTTTATCATCTTTTCATGGTCATCAGATATGACCCATTTGGACGTTCAGAGGCTCTGGAGTGAACGTGGAAACACAGTCATCTTCTATAACATTGATTCAGCAGTAAAACCCATAGAGTTGGATCAATGACAGTGGACGACACACTTGTTTTATGTTTAGTTAATGATTGATTTTGCAGAAAAGTTTATCATCTTCTTCAATTTTCTCTATTTTGGATATAATAATCCTTGTTAACCCCACAAATGTAGTAACTCCCACAAACGTAATAAACATTTACAGCTGTTAACGTAATAATCCCACAAATGTAATACCTCATTTTCCCACAGTGAGCTCCTACCCTCTCCATTGTTTTCATAATCACATCCACACATTTTATTTACATGCGCTGTAAGACCGGATAAATTGAGTTTACTTAAAAAAATTTGAGTAAACCGGTTACCTTAAAAAATTTAAGTAGTGAATAATGAAAACTTGAGTGTATTAAACTTAAATACTTGATTTGAATGGAATTGCTATTTTAACTACAACACACTAAATGCCAAGTTAATTTAATGTAAAATTTGTCGCAATGTCAATTGCTTTGTATAATCATTAGACTTAATATCATCAGTTCAATGTACTCAATTTCAAGTTGATTTAAATTAAAATCTTTTGCAATATATAAGTACTTTGTGTAATAATTAAACTTGACATATTATAGCATGGATGAAAGTTAGCTCAGTGTCATTTACCAGTACGGGAAGTGCTTTTAATTTGACAAGACATTAAGTTTTCTAATATTCAGGAACAATCTTAGATGAACAGGAAACCTGTTGTTCTTCCTATGGCTCATGGTGCAGCTCTACAAAAATACAAAAACAAACACAAAAAGGCCAATAAACATTGCCATACACACATTAAATCCAAATTAACACTAACACCACAACCCCACTGAACCCCTGCACATAAAAATAACACATTTTCAACAACATGCCCAATACCCACAATGCAATGCGAAGATAAAAAGGTGTGGTCATGACTAAAACTTAGTGATTTAAATCCATTCAGCTTAAACTTTTTCGTACTTTCAACCACGTCTACACATTAATAGAATATACTTAACATTGTATAGTAATGTCATAAAACTTAAATCATTTAAGTACATTGTAATTAAAGCATTGTAGTAAATACAACTTCTGGGCTTACAGTGAGGTTAAAACATAGGCTTCTATTATACGTAACAAAAATAAATAATATCCAGTTCCTACTGAAGCTTTTATAATAAAACCTTTACTACATTTTTGCCCATTCTGTTTTGTTCCTCCACTTGTATTTGTAATTAAAAACCTATTAATCTGGAATTAGTACCATGTGATGTACCTGCAACATTTGATCATTCTGAAAAGGCAAATATCCAAAGGAACAGAATAAATAGGAAGAAAAAGAAAGATGAATGAATATTCATGCATGCATTATTCAAATGTATGTGAGGTACTAATTGATTACATTTGTGGGAAGTTATTACAATTTTGGAAACTGAAGATTTTTACCATCCCAAAAAAAGTAATAAATCTCCACACAAGTAATAATTATTTTGTTTGTGAGAAATGAGGTAGTACATTTGTGGTAGGCAACTGTAATAGCGTTTGTGGGAAAGTTATTACATCTGTGGGATTATTACATTAAAAGCTGCAAGCTGCATTACGTTTGCGGTTTATTATGTTTTTGTGGTTAATAACCCTCAACTTTAATCTGAGCTTTCATGAACATCTCTATAATCCGTAAATTAAATATAGGAAAATACCATGTTTTCACTTAAAAATGTAAAATACAGAGGATAATATTAGAATAAATGGTAATAAATCACTTAAGAACGGTTAAAAATAGAGGAAAAAACATTCATCTGGGAACCACCACAAAACCAGCACTGGGTCTTTATGGGTTCAAGTGAGAAAAAACAGCGGATTGTACCTCAGTGTTACTTTATCACCAGAGGATCGTAACTGGAAAAGCTTTATTCCAGCACATATTCACAAATCTGTAGTTTCCCTGACTCAGTTGATCCCAGGCTGATGAAATTATTAATTACGACTTCTTCTGAATGTTTTGGCGGTTGCTCATAAACAGTGATATCTGCTACGCGTCATAGCCAGTTAAATCAAATGAAAGAGAATTGGCCTTGATCAAGCTACAAAGCATATAATGATCAACTCCCTATGTTCTGCAATTTCCCCTCCAGGAATGTTTCTCTGTTGCGCTCTTTGACTTTGAACAAACATGATAAAAAAAAATGGCAATCTGGCTTTTTTTTTGCCTTTTGGTCATATTCAAGGCAACAAGTTTATAAGCAGTGACATATTGGTTGTCCAATTACTGTGATTACGTCCACCCATGTTGCACGAAGCTAAAGACGAACATGCTAGCTTCGACTGACCCTCCTCCTTTTGTCTTTAAATAAATTGAAACTTGTCTCATTTTCCTGCTCTAACGTGTGAGCCAACCCTGCATATAAAAGATCCAAATAAAATCTTGTGGCTTTGTAGGAGCCAAGCTATTGAATTCACAAGATACAGGGAGGATATTCAGCTCATTAAAATGACACCTTTGCATGCCAAGATGACTAGGGGGAGTGTCGGAGCACACCATGACCTTAGAGCAAGCGGAACGGAGGGAGGCTCCTCATGCAGGAGTGTAACAAGATGATAAAATTTCCCTGGTAGTCAATTTGTTGAAAGATGAAGATAACCACATCCTCATAAACAGAGACCTCCTCATCTGGCCTGCAGTGCAGAGTTCTGCCTGAATAATCTGTTACAGCTATTAAAGCCCACAGCAGGGACGGTGGAAGTATTTTACAAACACACAGGCACGTTTTCCATCATCGTGTTTTATTTTTGCAGGATTTACTTTCAAAATCCCATATTAGTGTATTCATTCTAAAGCCCTCTGTGGAACCTTCAGTGTATTAATATCCACTTTTATTTGTCTCCGTTACCACTCTGGTAAATGCAATACACTATATCTGATTGTACCAAACCTATCGAAACTTGGCCATGGATTACAAAAGGTAGCAATTCAGAAACAAAGACAAAAAAGAAGAACTGTACAAGGCTAGTACATGTGAAAAAAAATCAGTTTTGCTAATGGAATACATTAACCAGGTCGTAGACACTAAATACCTTTGATAAGATGTTGTGGTATAATACAGGAAACCTTAGAAAGGACCGTTTTAAGCACAATGGCTAGAAATTATAGTTGTGACCTTCAGAGGGAAGAGCACCACCTGTTGCTTGCCATTTTGAAGTCACTAGATAGCATTTATTCGTCACAATAGTGGGTTTTTGCAGCTGGATGTAACCACATTGGGATAAAAGGGGCGGGGCCACAGGAGCGCAAAGTGTCATGGAGTTGTTAATGCTAAACGCTAGCTTGTTAATGTTGTAAAACTGTTACTCTAATGCCGTGTGCCTCAACTTGACTCAGCCTTTTTGCATTTCCATTACGAAAAAGGACCTTGAATCTAGTACCCGGTTCTAGTTTTTTGGTATCACCTCCGCCGAGGTTCCAAGCGATGCTAAACCGTGACGTATAACACTACAGACCACTGATTGGTCAGACAGTTTTCTCTGTGACCCACCGTTTTACAAAAAACAGATGCAGAAGTGGACAGTAAATATAGCGGTACATTAATCCACATGACGACAGCCCAAAACTACACCATGGTCGGTCGAGGAGATTCAGTCTTTGGTGGCTGACGTAAAAATTCAGACGAGACAACACGCAACGAGTGAGCAGACAACACGGAAATAACGCGCCGCATCACTATGACATCCAGGTACTGTAAAGTCAGTAGTATCCTGTAATGGAGACGGTCTCCAGGAATACCGAGTCGAGTCGAGCTGATTCCATGTAGTGGAAATGCGGCATTACACATTAACTTTCTGTCATGAAGAAAATAATGTTTTATTCAATAAACAGAAGTGATAGTCCAACTTGGACTGTCATACACATTTCTCAAAAACTATACCCCTAGGTAACACTTAAAGACGTACCACCAGAGTAGTTGTTCCAGGGTCAAAATATTTCAAGAGTTATACTTTTTTTTTGAGAGAGAATTTCAATGCAGGCCTTTTTAAAGCAGCATCTAGTGGCTGTCCATGGTATTACACAAAACAAACTTATGCATTGGCTTTTTTTTGGAGCTGAGGTCTGCACTTCTTGGCTTCAACAGTTCTTTATGCTACCTCCAAGCATGTTGAGTATGAAAGATTTATGTGGTAAATCTGTGTTGGGCTCAGAGCTGGTTATTTGTCCATTTCTAAACGACTTTCTCGGTTGTCTGCATTCCTAGACAGACTGATTTCTATGTTGAGGACTTTGTTGTTGTTGTTTTTTTTTTGTACCAAAATCCTTCTGCTTCTCTACAGTGAACATAAAAATGTACAAACTTCTAGTCATTAGCTTAGAAATAGAGTCTGCCAATGTCAAAAAACAGCAAGTTCCTGGTCTCTAGCACACATTTTACAGCTTGTGCTATTCTTCCATACTGAAATATTAAGACGCTGCTGTTTTAAAGCCTAACATGGCGACTGTAAACAGATCTATGTTTGGTCCATGGAGTTCTTAAGGTTCATGCTCCCTCTGAAAATGTCATTTAGAAAGCTAGAAGAGATGAAGGAACTCTAAATTGAGCGTAGCATAGCAAAAATTGTCGGGATTCGCTAGCATGGCTAATGACTAGCCTCCAAATATTGTATTCAATCCAAAATCCATTTGTCCCTGTCTGTTGTAGAACTTTTTTTTAAAATTATTATACTAGTTTGACTCCTTTTACTTTCACTGTGTGTAGAAGCAACTGTGGGAAACTTGTATTGTTGCCATGGCATCCCCTTAAACTCCCTAATATGGCAAAAAACAACCTTGAGTAAACTTCTGCTTTTAAACAATGCTGAATGACTGCCAATTAAAGTAATTTTAAGTCGTTGGAAGGCATTTAGCATGAAATATCAGCACAGGAAATATTGACTTAATACTGACTGGAAGAAAAAAAAGTTAATTGGCAGCAATTGGAAATAATGATGACAATGGAATTCCTCTCAAATTTAAGCCAGGTCTTTTCCTCAGTCGATTAAAGGCCTTGGAAACGATCCGGATGTACATTATGTAGATCATCAGACCAAACGCGGAAAGGTAATTCCTCTTAACTCCGTTGAACAGACACAACCACCCACTTACTAGACAGAGAAGAGTTTCATGAAATATTTAACAACGGGGTTGCAGTGATTCTCACAGACGGCAGATGATTTGGCTCGCAGGTGAAATCAAAGCGGCGAAAGAAAAGGCAGCGTTGATGCAACAGCTTCACCTGTACCATGAGACATCCAGTCAGATAGAAGAGGACAGAGAGAACAAGATATCCCACCTTGTTTGTGTTCTCTCTCTCCTCCCTATTTTGAGATCAGCTTTCAATGTCAGCGAGAAAAAAACACAAGCGAGAGGAACCAAGAAAAAGGAAGGAGTAGATAGAAATAAGAGGAGGGAGGCTGAGAGCAACGAAAAACCCCACCAATGAGCGACTTAGAACCCAGAAATATTTGATTTGATACAACTTCAACAAGAAAATAATTTTGTTTACATGAAGATTGCAGCTGGATGCAATAACTTACCCCTGTCACACATGAATTATTAATAAACTAGTGGTATTTTTGACATAAAACATATTCAATCAGATTACTTCAATATCTTATTTCTTGAACACCCAGCTATTCATCATAGTGGATTCCATGCATTAACATTTAAATATGCAGTGGTGGTGGTATAAACACATCCATAAAGCTCTTTCCATAAAGAGAATAGATCGCTTATTTAACAATCCGTTTTTGTCTTCTGTAGTGGGCAAGAGTTTCACTGCTTTATTTGAAAGGAGAAGAAGGAAAAAAAAAAAAAGGTCATTTCATAGAAAATATAAGAATAATACTTTGAAAATAACTGTTGCTTTATGCTGTTTCCAATTCAAGCTATGAATTATGAAAGAGCTGCAGCATCTTAAACCGGCCACAATGAACATTTGAAAGATGAGCAGTACCACAGTGCTTCAGTTTCAGCTTCACAGTTTGTCATGTCTTTTATGTACCGGGACCCCACATGGAGTACCGACCCCAAGGTTGAACAACACTGGTTTAGTTGCATAGAAAAAAGATAAAATATATTTAAGAAATATGGAGTGAGTAACTAGATTGTGTGTGAAAACTAACCCATGTCCTTTTAGAAATGGATGTAGGCAAGCAGTTTATCTCTATTTCATTCATGGGACAGAAGATGCATAAAAAGAAAATCTGCATTTAAGTGACTAAACATGACAAAAAATAAAATAAAATACAGCAACAAGGATGCAGTAGGTGTGTGAGTGACTTTAGGCCACAGGTGTCAAACATATGGCTCCGGGGGCCAAATCTGACCCGCCAAAGGGTTCAGTCCGGCCCCTGGGATGAATTTGTGAAATGTAAAAATTACGCTGAAGATATTAACAATCAAGGATGTTAAAATCATTTTAGGTTATTTCAGTCTAAAGTGGATCAGACTAGTCAAATACTACCATAATAACCTAGAAATAATGAAAACTGTAAATTTGTCTCTTTGATTTAGTGTAAAAAAAAAAGTAAAATTACACAAAAATGTTTACATTTACAGACTAGCCTTTTACAAAAAATGTGAATATGTGAACTATCTTAAGAGAAATATGTGGAATTTTAATAATCTTCTCCCTGTTATTTAATGTTTTGTGTATTTGTCGATGCACTGTGATTTTTAAGTTGTAATTCACATGTGTAAATGATAAAATAAGGCATAATATTGTTAACATTGCATTTATTTTACTAAAGAATTTTCAGGTTGTTCACATTTGTTCATGTTATGGTCAAGTACAGTTCATAGATGTAAACATTTTCATTACGGAATTTACTTATTTCACTCAAAAGTTCTTATTATTACTATTATTTCTATTATTTTACTGGTCTGGCCCCCTTTATATCATATCAGGCTGTATGTGGCCCCTGAACTAAAACGAGTTTGACACCCTTGCTTTCGGCCGAGCTGCTTTTATACAGTCTGATGGCAGTTGGAACAAAGGAGCATCTGAAACACTCAGTCCTGCACCTGGGTGGGATAATCCACTGAAAAATTAGCAGTACCTAAGTATGTAGCTGTTGTTCCTCATGGCTTGTTTTTGCCTCGTATACAGTGTAACGTGAAGATGCTTCTACACACAGTGAGGACATAGACACACCCCGTTTAGAGTAAGTTAATGTAAATAAACGACCAAGACAAAACACACTCCAGCGCCAACATAATGTAAGATCTCAGGAACGATGAACAGGAAAGAGAAAGGAGACGAGGGAAGCTGAGTGCACAGAGAAAGCCGAGCCAGAAAAGGGAAGAGGGAGATCAGCCTCAGCCAGAATCAATTTCCCAGACCCCGAGTTCATTTCATCAATCAGCACACAGATAGAAGCACACACCACGGTTGGCTTGGACCGGGGCCAAGCACACACTAATGTCCACCTCTCCCTTCCTTCCTTCTGCATTAGTATAAATGGCCTGTGCGTCGCAGCTTTTCACGCCCAGTCATCATCCTTGTTCCAAGTGGAACATTCCAACAGAGAGTCAAGTTAACGATTAGCATTTCCTCGGGTACCAAGGAAGTACAGTGTCGTTTTTGCTGCTGGGTTGCTTTTTTTTTTTTTTTTTTTTTTTCCCTCAGCACAGGAAAAGTAGCTAAAAAATGGTTAGGAGTTTGTAGCGGCAGAGTGAGCCGGTACATTTGACAGATGGAGTGGCAGTGTGCTAATAGCAGTAAAATAGCAGCGAGTCGCCATCGCATCTCGCCGACTCAACTGCACAGACTATGATGATGGTGATGCTTGGTTGCTTCTCTCACTGAGGCTGGAAATGATGCTGTTCTCACACTGATCTCATACAAATTTGCACATTTCCGAAATGCAAATAAGCCCGTCTTTGTGTGGCACAGGATGGAAGCGAGAATCCTCATATAGACTGCATAGATTAAATGCACATATAGAACAAACAGCTACTTTCGATGCATCTTGCATGGTTATAGCCTCGTGTAATAGCCCTGTAGGTGCATATTTAAACTCGAAGCTGTTAGTTATTTAACCAAAATCTTAATGCACTCACCTGCCCTAACATAACCAAGGTTTTTATGTGTGATATAAAAGTTTATTTATATCGCACATTTCATGCCAGGTGGAAGCACAATGGGAGGTTTAAAGTTGCAGCCAAAATGTGGATAGTGTAGGATATAAAGATAAGTACATAAAGCTAACAATGTAAATTAAAAAAGTGGTAGTAAAATGAAATGCAAACCAGCAACTGAGCATATGACTAAAACGAATTTAATCTGTTAATAGAAAGAATTAAACAGGATGGAATAAAATAGTAATAACAAAGACAAACACTAGACTAATGACGATACAAAGAAATGGAGGTTAAAAGTTTGAAAAGTTAAAAAAAAAAGAAGGAATTGAAGAATACTGAGAGTGAAGCGTACACACATTCCTGTGGTATCTGTCACTGTTTGGACTGTTACAGTATATGCCAGAGTTCACCTGGTCCTCAGTCACATAAAAAGGCTTTTTAGATGTGTGTGTCGCTCCTGTATCAAGCGAAAACCTATCCATTAACCTTCCAGGTATCACAAAGTGCTTTTAATACCTTTTTTAGTGTCAGCTTTGATGTCTTTTTCCGTTAAACTGCAGTTTGGTCGGCAGAACAGGGAAGGATTTATTTAAGAGCTGCGTACGAGTCAGGATAAAGCAACTTTATTGTACGAATTTTTGTTAAGTTCTAACAAACCACGAAAAGGATCTTTCAAAGAAGGATTGCGTTTTTATCCTGAATCGCAGGCCTTTTGACCCCATTATAAAAATGTTTGATTTGATACTTCACAGACAAAATGACTCTGTTTACTTGAAGACTGGGCTGGATGCAATGACTTCAAAACCACCATCAGAGTTTTTGTAAAGGGCTGACTATATTGATGCTTAAAGTTTGAATATATAAGATTTGTTTGCGCTTACATAAAGTTTGTATTGGAGCTTTGACTCTGAGACAGTCGTTTGTTGACATCAGACGATTCATTTCTAATCTAAGACTAATTCAGTGTTGTTACATAGAAGAGGTATAGAAGAAATCTGGAGTGAGCTAAAGGTTTTATATGTGAAATTGACTCAAGTGCTTTTTAGAAATCAGCAAAAAGGTTGTATCATGGATGTAGGTAACCAATAGAAAGACACAAAATTAAATTTGTTTTTACATGACAGCAAATTGACCACAATATGAATGAAAAGGAGCAGAAAGAAGAGCAATCTTATGTTTTCTACCCACTATCTAGCATATAGAGTGTATCACCGCTAGTTATTTTTTGTCTATGTGCATGCCTGGAAGCAGAATTACATAAAAAATAATAATAAAAATACATACTTGATGGATGGATGTAGCTTTGAGAGGGAAAAACACTTGTGGTCACTATGATTTGCATGGATTTTGAAGAAATTTGATGGAGGGATGTCATGAGTAAAACTCCCTCAAATTTTAATCACGATCTGAGTCCACGCCCCCTTGATGCTGATTGGTCTACAGTGTTTACGCAGATTGCGGCTTGATCCCTGGAAACCACGGAGAAAAGTTTTGGTCGTTCAGGACTGCATAAAACAATGGTCAAAAAGTTTCATCGGCGTTGCTAGCATAAAGACTGCAGCACTAATGTATCTGTCGTTAGCCTCATAGCATAATTTCCTAAGTCATGTGATATCTGCTGAACTTCACTCTCTGAAACTGCTGCTTCATTTTGCATCATTGACTATGACCTGAAAAAATATAACTATGATGCTATGAGGCTAATGCTATGTAGAAATGTGGGAACATAGACAAACTCCTTTATAGAGAAGCTAACGTAGACAAAACAGCCCCAACTTCATGTACGATTTCAGAAACACTTGAAAATCACATATATTCAATCCTTAAAGCTGCGTATGGCTTTGGTCACCAATTTTTCGTCAAATTAAACCTGAGTCATAGTAGAATCTCTTCCCTGAACAATTTCAAAGTGTACTCCACCATAAACAATCCACTTGCATTTTTGGAAATTTGTCACGAAGTGCATTGTGGGAAGTGGAGCTCCAAGCAGCTGCAGTAGCAAGGGGCGATGAAGCCGTTTCTGTGTTTGTTGCCGCTGCGACCATAATGCGGCTGCGTGGAGCTCTGCTTCCCACAATGCATGTTGCGGCAAATTTCCGAAAATGCCTGAGTGACCTACCGGCTGTGTTTGTAAACAAATGGTTTGTTTATGGTAATCACAGTGTGTAATCAGGGAAAGATTTACGGATGTGTGATACTTAGGCTATGACTCTGGTTTTACAGATTTGATGAAAAATTGGTGACGAAAGACATAAACAGCTTTAATGTGAAGAGAAATGGCTGTCTTAAAATAAATAAATAAATAAATAAATAAATTAATTAAATAAGGTGGGGAGGTTTTATGAATCGGCGAAAACTTACTTAGGGGGTCAAATGAGTGGCCATTTTTGTCAAAAAAAAGTTGTAAGAAATGCATAGAACTGTGTTGAAATAATGCTAATACATTTGTGCACAGACTACTGATATTATTTAACAGTGGAAGCTATATTTTCAGAAATATTGGATTTTGAATAGCACGTGTATGTGAAAACTTTTGCTGGTGGACGGACGTGACATTACCCATGATGATCTGGTCAGTACCAGTACTTTATTAGTAATAAACTTATATACTTACTATTGCTAATTCTCCTCTTATTTATAAATGTTAGTATTGTGGATCTAAAACAATACCAGCTGACACAAAAACACAAAATGTGGCAGTGGACGGATGTGACATGGTTGTTACAGATCCCATCATACTGATGCTCAGCAGCCATGTCACCGTTTACACTAATGATCCCTGTGCAAAAACTAGGATCAGAATTATTTATTGTGTAGTTTATCATCATACTAAAGAGTAAATAACAATATAGAATTGTTATTTCTTTATAAAAATGCTTATTATTAGAAAACTGTTGATTTAAAAAGTGACATGTGACATTCTTAATGTATGTATTGGCGTAACATAAGCAGGATGAATCAGCACCATACTCCATATTGCAACCTGTAAAAATAAAACGTGATATGTAGGATAGAATCTTGTAAGAAAAATCGGGGAATCTAAAAGAATAGAATATTTGTTTTTCAGGTAAATTCAGTTCAAATATAACTTGGCCATTTGTGACATGAAAATATAGCATTAATTGTGATGAAATTGGATATTTTTGACCTGAAAACAAAGTTCATATGACCATCAACATGTTGCAACAGAACTGAAATCCTGTAAATTTGCAGAACTTGCATTTACCAACACAGAGTTCCTTTGGGGATTCACTTATACGGATTTCTTATGCACAAAGACATAAATAAGACCTCTAAGCAAATTTTAGCCGGTATGCATGTTAGCATGCTAATGTTAGCATGTAGCTGTTGTTCCCCATACTCTAATATTTAGCAACACAGTGATTTGTTAATGCACCCAGTTCCAAATCCAGATGATGCAACATTGTGGAATATCAGCTGTACTGCTCTGTCAGTCCTGAAAGGCCACCTAAAAAACCGGACTTTTACTCTAGTATGAATTTCTGATCCATATTGTGTACCTCGCCCTTGTTTTATTCACTCCTGCTTATCCATTATCCATTGCGTATTCCCTTCGCATCATGTTTTTGACCTCGGGCTTTGCAGTAGTTATTCTTTGGCGTTGTTCTTTCATAAGGTTCTTCTGCATGTGAAAAAGCCAGACTGCCTCCTCTGCAAGTCCATCAATCCTCTCCCAGAAGAACTATTATTTCAGTGTTTTAAGAAGTGGTGGAAAAATCTGGCTGCGGTGAACAAAGAAAAAAGATGTCAGCGCCTGAAGAAAAAGCTCCTTAATTGAGAGCGAATCAACCTCTGCCTCCAGCTGAATGTCAAAAGGTGTGATTGGAGATTGGCTGCAGATAATAAATAATTACATCAAAGTTGCTGCGCATGTGTGGATTAACCGCACGTGCAGGCGCGTACAGTTTGTGCGAGCGCAGTCGGTTGGCAGGTGCAGAGGTGTGTGTTCGCTGTTGCGTCAGCCCGTGCGTGTGTGGTTGCGGCGGAGTGTGGGCGCCTTAATGTGTGCAGGTTATGCTCTGAATGAGGAAAAGCCAGCTGGTGCTATTTGGAATTCTCAACCAGCTTCAGTGGCTTGAATGTAATCAGTTCTTAGTTTTCTGTTTCTACTACACTGATTCAAAATAAACATACAACTTAACATGAATTAATTGGAGGGCTCATTACACTTTGTGACTTTAAAAGCTGTCCCAGTTTTTTTTTTTTTTTTTTGATCCGGAATTCACTTGATACTCGAGAGCACATGATTTCTCTTTACCGCCTTTGGCTTTATCCTCACGCTGTTTTGGAGTCATTCTAACACTCTTATTCCCTTTCATAATCCATTGATCAAAAAGAGACTCCAACCGCAGTCAAATGATTTTTTTTTTTTTTTTTTTTTTTTTTTTACAGGAAGTTCTGTGATGTGACACCCTCGTATTCAACATACAGTAAATCACAGGAGTCGTCTTCGGGGTGTCAGAGCTCTAAGTGCAAATGAATTATAGATGAAGGTGCCACTATTCTGTGTTTTTGCACTGAAACCAATAAATTATAGTCAGTACATCAGGTTGGCGATTACATTTTACATGTGTAATCCAGCTATTCCTATGTAATCCCCATCTTCTTCACTAGCCTTCAGGATACTAACAGAGAAAACAAGAGAATATCCATATTTTGATAGAAAAAAAAGGCTTTAAAACTAGATAAAAGAGTATTTGGTCCTGTATTATTGATTATGTTTACAAAATATCCAAGTCTTTGCCTTTATTCAGAATAAGGCAATATTTTTAATAAACTGTTTACAAGGCGACTGAAAGTGAACATATCAGCTACTATTGATAATGTTCTGACTTTTCATTTATCATGTCAAAAGATGGAAAAGTGTCTGGACTCCTTTTGTGCAATTTTTTAAGTCAAGTAGGAATTTGGTTACAGATTTGCTCAACCCTGTAATTACAATTGCAGTAATCAAAAATCTACTCATATCTAAGTCTGTAGTAATGTTTATAAGTAGGTGTATCTCTCCTTCCAACCGAAAACTTTCCGCTTCCATCTGTACCCAAGTCTGTAAATCTGTTGGCTAATTGGTTTGTGTACAACAGGCAAAGAGTTGTTGTAAAATTAAGTAAAAGCCCAAATTGAGATGGAAGAATTGGACTGTATACGTGCCCAAAGAATGTTCCTAAAAACAAAACGATATTAGCATAAACCATACATCTTAATTGGAACATTCTCTGTTTGTAATAAGGCTTTAGTCTGAGTAAAGCTTTATTTCCTCCAATAATAGTGGGACTCAAAAAGACAAAAACAACTCTTTAAGAGGCTGCTACTGGTATTCAGCAAACCAAAGGTGCTCCTGGAGAGGACATGAACAACTGGAAATAGACAAAAATCCAGGCAATCACTTGGTTAGATTAGTTAGAAAATTTGAAAAGCCTTTATTTCGTGAGGGCCTGTAGATCGATTCATAGGAGCTGGAGTAAAAATAAATAAATAAATAAAAAAACCGCCAATGTGTGTTGACATGAGCCTTCTTCTGTGGGACTCAGTTACAGTCTTGGCCTCTAAAGATAATATATTTGCTTTGAGTTTCACGTGAACAAATAAATAATAAAATAAGTAAAATATATACGGTACATATATTGATAAACGTCTGGTACTTGTCATGGAATGTGTTGCCAGTTAAGGACAATGTTCACTCCTACAACTTACATTCAACAATATAACGCAGCTGTTTTCAACACTTTCTACATCACTCATGTAAAGTGTTATTATCTCGACCACTGCTGTTTTATGTCTTCTTCAGTGACACTATCCTTTGTAGAAACTTACTAGTACAACAGGAAGATGACTTTTAGACTGAAATGCTCGAGGACTTTCATTCTGCAGTAGTTTTTGGTTCGGTTTGTTTATTTGTTTGTTTGTTAACACTCTAGCAGCAAAACTGTTGCTTGAATTCATACCAAATTGGGTTTACAGATTGCCAGTGACCCAGAATAGATTGATTACATTTTGGGAAAAATAGGTAAAAGTTCCAGTTTTTAATTAATTTTTTTTTATTTTTATTTTTTCTCCTATTTACTTGTAATGGGTGAAAATTAAAATGTCTGTAGCTGCAAAACTATTTGTTGAATTCATACCAAATTGGGTTTATAGATTGCCATCAACCCAGAATAAATGTGATTACATTTTGGGAAAAGTAGGTCAAAGTTAAAATTTTTAATGAATTTTTAAAATATTTTTTCTTCTCCCATTTGCTTATAGTGGGCGAAATTTCACATGTCTATAAAAGCATTAATTTTGTTTCGATTTACTTCAAACTTGACACATATATAGAGACAATTGATATGATGACATCAGCACAAGCATAGACATGATGACATCAGCTGGATTGATGCCAAAATAAACTACATACAGTACGTGCAAGGGTTTGTTGTGACTGGCACCACTTGTTCAGATAGTGGTGCATTTGTAGGAACACGCATAGCCGTACATTAAACATTGCAAATATGAAAAGATCAGAATGAGGTTTTGGACTAAATACAACCATTTCTACTAACTGAACAGAGGAAATTGGAAATTAAGGCAACAAATAAAGGCCTGGTACCTTCAGCAGCTGAGAGGAATAAAGTAGTCGAACACTGTTTGAGGGGATATTGTGTGCTATTTTTAAGAATGTCAGTATACAGGGTGGGGAAGCAAAATTTACAATGCATATTTAGTTGTTTTTTCTCAGCAGGCACTACGCCAATTGTTTTGAAACCAAACATATATTGATGTCATAATCATACCTAACACTATTATCCATACCTTTTCAGAAACTTTTGCCCATATGAGTAATCAGGAAAGCAAACGTCAAAGAGTGTGTGATTTGCTGAATGCACTCGTCACACCAAAGGAGATTTCAAAAATAGTTGGAGTGTCCATAAAGACTGTTTATAATGTAAAGAAGAGAATGACTATGAGCAAAACTATTACGAGAAAGTCTGGAAGTGGAGGAAGCAACAAAAAAATGTACCAAAGCTTTTATTAAAGCTCTCAAAATCTCCAAAATCCTAAAGGATCCAACCAAATCCATGAGAAAAATGGCAATTGAACTTGAGGTAGACAACAAGACCGTTAGAAATGCAGTAAAATATGATTTGAAGATTTAAATTCTCATGACTTTCAATAAACTAATTGGTCATACACTGTCTTTCAATCCCTGCCTCAAAATATTGTAAATTTTGCTTCCCCACCCTGTAAACATACTGATACTCTTACTGATGATAATTCCAGATAATAAAATGCCCCAAAATGTGCAAAAACAATCAGTATTAGAGCTATCATGGCAGGGTTCCACCTCTAGACTGCAGCCTTCTAATCTACAGTCAGCCTCTGGGAAAAGCAGGGGTCATCAGTTAAGTGATGTTCAGCAGAGTCCACTGGTAATTGTACCTCCATTAGTTCTGCAAGGATACTAATAACCTTCTCCTACAACTCGAACCCACTGGACACTCCCCTAGAACAGAAAAGGATGTTGGTCAGGTACTCTAATTCATATGTAATTCTCAAAGTTCATTATGTTTTGTCATTCAAATGTAATACATGCTGATGATTTTAGCTCCTTCAAAGCATCAACTAATATCATCCCAAATTATTGCTGATGCATCAGGAATGAAAGCTTCCTGTTCTGAACCGTCATTCCTGATGTGGACGTGTTTCTAAGAGTTGAATTTACTGTAGATACGACATATCCTCGTGGCTTCGGAGAACTAGGAATCCAACTTGGCCTTTTAAACCTGACCTTCAGGGAACACCGAAGGCTTTACAAACGCTAAGGTGAAGGCGCCACAATTCTTCACAATCTAAAATAATTACTATGGAGCGTGAAATTGCTTCTAAAATTAGAAATGCAGGAAATGTCTGAAAATGAGGCCTTTGACCACCTGCTGTAGTGTATTAGCTCAGGCTATGTTTTTTTTTTTTTTTTTTTTCCTTCTAGGGGCAGCTGGTTGGTCTTTGAAACCACGGTGCAGGGAATGGATTGCTTCACTTGACCAATTAGTATTCCATTCATAAATCTTGCCATTGGCATTTTTAAATCTTTAATGGCTCTTAATTTTTCATCTTGTCTTGAGAATGTTCTCATTTCTTCCTTGCTTACTTGCTTCAGCATTGTTGTGGAGAGATTAAGAAAGACGTAATAGCCAGACGCTGCAATTAATATGCAGACTAGAGTGGTTGTAGATAGTTGCTACCAGCAAATACCAATTACATGTATTGGTTAGGACTTGAAAGTATCATTGCTTTGTTTTGTTTTTTTTCCGTGGTTTTGTGTATTGGGATTGTCTGTATGGTAGAACATTTATCACACCAATTAAAGACTCTGGCCTGAAGTCATGTACGAATTGGCCTCTAGTCTTGTAATCCTTGGCTCTGATTCATTTACATGATTAATTCATCCTGTAGATAAAAAGAACCAACAACAAAAGCAAACTAACAATGCATTCAGTGTCATTACACATTCAGGTGTTGTCACTGCTGGTACACAATTCATGTCCAAATGCATAACTTAGAGATGAATTGGGAAAAGTGTCATGAAATTGCTCAGTAGAAGGAGGGAATGTTTTTATGGAAATAGAAGAAAAAAAATAAAAATAGGCTGGAAAAAGCTTCATGCTTTTTTCCGCTGCACAATCCCACCGGATCGTCTGAATTGTTGTTCTCTTTTTTCCAGCCCTGAATGCTCTTTGATCATTCGTTCACTCATTCCATTTACCAAATAACCATGTCAAACGACCGCGGTCCCAAACCAGCTTAACTTCTTTTCACTAAATCGATCATTTGGACTCCCTAGGCTATGGTGGAGACGGTCAACAATCTGCTGCAGCCCCAGGCCCAGGTGGCGTGGAGGGAGCTGAGCACCGGCGAGCAGCTGAGGGCCGCCACCATGCTACTGGACACAGTGGAACAGGGCGCCTTCGTCCTGGCCGACAACCTGCTCAAGACCGACATCGTACAAGAAAACACAGACAACATCCGTGAGTAGAACGCACTTATTATAACTGTGTATTTTCACATGCGGAGGTGAACATTTTTACCTGTTGTGTTTAATTTGTCTTTATCGACTTGAATAAACCAGTCTGGACACACTTAACCCCTAGGAATTGGCACATTTCTGTTATTAATTCCACCAAAAACAAAAATAATTTAGAAATAATTTATATTTCAGTTTACATTGCTGTTTTGTGAAGACGTCTGTTTTATCTGTGGTGAGTTATGAGATTCACAGAGCCTCTGGTCGATCCCTGAATGCAGCATGTACTCCTTTCTCTGAATCTATATTGGTTAAAGTTTTCTATGTGATTTATTCATTATTCATTGTTGTTTCGTGTCACTTTTACATTTCTTGAGAGTGAAGTAAAAAAAAACAAAAAAACAACCATTTTACTCCAAAACATTAGTATTTTTTATTTTTATTTTAGGCATTGTATATCTATTTATTCATTTATTTTTTATATATTACACGACTTTTGTGAACAAAGCATATAGCTAAATCAATGTGTAATCTCCAAATTTTCACATAGTAAAGGTGTATGTTTTGCAAATTATTTCACTTTTTTTCTTTTTAAATCAGAATTGTAATTTTTCAGCTTCAGAGCTCACCATTTTCAAGGTCTTGCGTCAGTGTTTTCCAGACACACTTAACAAACACATTAGTCCTTATACAGTCGCGGAAAAAATGATTAGACCATCAAAAGTCATCAAAAATTAGTTATGCAATCAATTACTAACTCCTGTGTTTATCATGTGACTAAAACAGACTGAAAAGAAAACATGGAATGTCTAAAAGCACTGTTTTTGTCAGTACAATTCTATAGCTATTGATGTAAGAACTGAAGTGATTTTAGTTATTGTCAAGAAAAACATGGAAAATGGAGCAGCTCTGAAATTAAACTATTATGAGCTATTTTTGTTGTTCTCATTACATTTGTCCAAACAAATGTACCTTTAGTTGTACCAGGCATTAAATGAACGAGAAATGGAAGAAAACAAGGGGTGGTCTAATAATTTTTTCGGTGATTGTATGTATATATATATATATATATATATATATATATATATATATATATATATATATATATATATATATATGTATGTATATATATATATATATAGTCGCGAGATTTCATTAGCGCAAAACACTTGATAAATTCTACCTTCATTAAAGAAAAAATAAAGGTTGAATACTCCTGACATTAAAATGAGCAGATTTTCAATGTTTTCTTCTGCTTGAGGAGACACTTACCTTTCATATCATGTGCATTTCTGACTATTTCAAGTCTTTTTTCCGAGGATTTGAGCGCATTTGTCATTGAGCTGCAGGTTTTCTACTCAGCTTGAAGCCTCAGTCTGATCAATTATGACACTTTGAGAATTAAAGGCTAAAGAGATGACCGTTTGTGTTCTTTTTCGGTTCTATTTTCCAACCGGAGCTTCTTTCACGCGTCTTAAATGTTCCATCTACCACTGGTACCGACCGTTCTGCGGGGGTTGCAAAGTTCACCATGCAACTATTGATCCGATGTGCTCTCATATTGACGGCAGAGCTCTGGAGGCCGAGGAACAAGTGTGAAGGTCACTGGATTAATGCTTTCTCACTCGCAGGAGGTTAAGTTTAGCGGGACTCCTTATACTTGGTACCAGTCAGCTGTGAATTGACAATTATCTTAAATGATTGTGTTTGTTTTCGTATCAATTATTAGCCGGAATTAACCACTAGTCGTGCAGATCAGGGATCAGGGCTCATTATTCAGTGTATAAATAGAGAATGAGCACAGATAATGGAAAATACTGCCATCGACATTCTCCCTAGTGGTGCTCTTCAAAATTAGACACATCAATTATTAAAATTAAGAATGTATTAGTTTACATTGAGCGCAAAACAAGATTGAAAATGAACTTTTTAAGCTCCTAGGGTGAGGGGAATTACAGAGGAGGAAAAAAAAATAACATTATGATGTATTGGCCTCTCCTTTGAACGGATAGTGTTTTTTTTTTTTTTTTTTAAGATTCTGCTGCCATGGCAACCTAAAAATATAGGTCTACTGACTTAAAAGGAAGCAAGCGAAAGGAGAATTAATAAAATGGATTTTATTGTATCTGGCACACAATTCATCTGGGTATTAAGGAGATTCTGGGCTCGTTTGGAAGGGGGAATGAGACGATGCCTGCGCAACTGGAGTGAGATTTTATTGCTCATAGTGGTAGTCTGGTTAATTATGTGCTGGTGACATGTTTACTAGGCCTTATCTCTCTGTTTGCTCGGCTTATTTTTTGCAGCCAGTTGGCTTTGTCGGCTCCTGCAATCCCTCATGCCATGCAGGGCAGTTAAATGAGGACAAGGAGGCCCATTAAACATTGGTAATCACTGCAGCAGCTAATAATTGATCTCTCGCGCTGGAAGACGTGCAGAAGGAAAGGGATCGGTGCAGGTGAGCATGCGGAGAAACCACGTCGACTCTTTTTTAAAGTGAAATTTTGAGCCGTCAGATCGCCTCGTTCCAATTTGATCCTCAAGCCGATAATGAGATCTATTTTTCCTTCGCTTTCAAAGACGGAGAACATTTCCTCACCCATTGTGTCTGTGTTTGTGTTTGTACACGTCATAGCGCCGGCTCTTTGTCTGCACGAGTCGGCCTCACCCTCCGCATGATAATCTGATGAACAGATTTCTGCCGATTAGCGCGCTATTTAAACCGGCTTTGAAGGTATAGCCGTTGGGTCTGACAACTACTATGGCATCAAAGAAATTCCCTAAAGCCCGTCGTAAGCTCTTTTACACAACCGCACGGGGGAAAGAGAAAGAGAGAGAGAGAAGAAAAATGCTTCCTTTATTCAAGAGGCAGCTTTGGAATCCAGGGAATCGCGCGCTATCTGGGGTATTGTCTTAACTAAGTTGAATAGGAATGTATCACCAAAACCCTGTGGCCTTTGGAAAAGCACAAGAGAATGTTAATACAAAAGCTTTTTTTTTTTAGGAAATAGAAAAAAAAAGTATGGGAAGGTTTAGTAGGAGAGCAGATACAAAGGGGGGATTAACTGTGGCCTCTCATTGACGCTAACCTTTATCAAAGTCAGAGGTGTCATAGTCCACCGGCATCACATCATCAGCCGAATGTGTTATCGGGCTTAATGAAGTTTCTCCTCCATACTCTTGATGTAATTGTGTCTCAAGTTGAATTCTCCACAGTGGAAGGTTTATCTGTGGCAGTAGCAGAGGCCGATGCTTCGCCTTTTACATCCATTTGGGTCAACCCAGTATAAATGTAAACGACCACATTGATAGGTTAAAAGAGTTGGGTACCATGTTGAGCTGCGTTTGTGGTGGGAACACGATCCAACATGAAGACAAGCTGAAGTCGACAAGTTCTACCCATATATACCGTACTTTCTGGGCTATAAGTTGCACCTGACTATAAGCCGCAGGTGTCCACGTTGTGACATGAGATATTTACACAGAAAGATGGTAAACAGAAAGATTATTTCAATATTTATTTCCATACCTTAACTGCTTTTTTCCAAACAGTGCCTGTAACACGGCAGTAAAACGGCAGGAACACAGCTGGTTAAAAAACCTAGAAAAGTCATTGATCTGTATCTTCATCTTCCTTCTGCACATTGAAACCACTGAAGTCGTCTTCTTCAGTGTCGGAGTTGAACAGCCTCAGAAAGGCTCCGTCACACACCTTCTACATCTCTCCTCCGTTGTTGCTCAATGACACTTCCTTCTCTATGTCCTTCTTAGACAGACACATCAATTGCTTTTAACTTGAAAGCTGCAAAATATTAAATATTTCTTTGTGTGTTTTCCATGATGAGGATTTGTGCATGACACGCAAAATGACTGTTAAAAGTTAAGATTAAAACTTCTTTTCGTATCACCTCTTCCACCTGTCTGTCTCACTTTTGCGCTTCCTGCTAGAGCGCCCCCTGGTGGCTGTTAGCTCGTATAAATCTATACTCGAGCTGCAACGCTGTATAAGCCGCAGGGTTCAAAACGAGAAAAAAGTAGCGACTTATAGTCTGGAAAGTACGGTATATACAGGGTAGGGAAGCAAAATTTACAATGAACATTTAGTTGTTTTTTCTCAGCAGGCACTACGTCAATTGTTTTGAAACCAAACATATATTGATGTCATAATCATACCTAACACTATTATCCATACCTTTTCAGAAACTTTTGCCCATATGAGTAATCAGGAAAGCAAACGTCAAAGAGTGTGTGATTTGCTGAATGCACTCGTCACACCAAAGGAGATTTCAAAAATAGTTGGAGTGTCCATAAAGACTGTTTATAATGGAAAGAAGAGAATGACTATGAGCAAAACTATTACCAGAAAGTCTAGAAGATACTATTAAAGAAGAATGGGAGAAGTTGTCACCCGAATATTTGAGGAACACTTGCGCAAGTTTCAGGAAGCGTGTGAAGGCAGTTATTGAGAAAGAAGGAGGACACATAGAATAAAAACATTTTCTATTATGTACATTTTCTCGTGGCAAATAAATTCTCATGACTTTCAATAAACTAATTGGTCATACACTGTCTTTCAATCCCTGCCTCAAAATATTGTAAATTTTGCTTCCCTACCCTGTATATATTTTTTTCACTGAAGTTTTTATTGAAATTTTGTAAATACATAATCAGCAAAAACAACAAAAAGCAAACACTACACGACCTTACATTCACATTATTCAGTCCTTCCTGTAATCAGTCCATTTATTCCATTTTTTTGTCTATTTATGCTTCTTGTAGTCGTAGTTTGTGAGTTTTTTCCATTGTATATAGTATTCCTTCAATAATTGTGATCTATTGGTCCTTTGTTGGTGGTTCTGTCTTTCCCCAGTTCATTGTAATAATTTTTTTGGAAGCCACGAAAAGTACCTTAACCAAATATATGTCGTTTCCCACTACATTTCCATCAGACAAGTTACACAAATACAGTACATCCCAGCACATTGGACACTCATACCCTACTATTTGTTGTATTACTCCAGTTCTACCCATATTTACAAGATGAAGCAGCGCCCTATTAGTACAATACCAGACTACTTCTTATATTTACTTTCTTTCTCCCACATCTGACCAGTAAGAGGTTGTCTGAGTGAGTCCGTATTCTCTTGTTGTTTTGGTTCTCTTGCATTTTTTTCTGTCTCAAAAAGCAGTTGAATGAAAGCAGAAAAACAACAAATCAACTGACTCAGACAAGAGAAAACAAACTCTACTGGCCTCAAAACACAGCTCCTATGATGTTGAATGTGTATCATCACGTTTAATGCTTTAGCGTTCTGAAAAACATAAAAATGAGCACAACCACAGCCTGTTAATGGGTATTACTTTACATTATACGTTGTCTATAAAATGGTAGCAATATGATACTGAAGGCACAGTAATTAATTTCTAATTAATTTATACTTACTAAAATTAATAAGAGGTAAATGTTAGTATTAACACTGGGTATATCTGGGTAATATTAAATGGTAAAAATGGTAAATGGACTGCACTTATATAGCACATTTTATATACCTTCATGGTGCCCAAAGCACTTTATAAGGCCTCACATTCATCCATTCACACACACTCATACACCAGTATATTAGTAGTATAGTATATAGCAGGGGTGTCCAAACTTTTTTTCAAGAGGGCCAGATCTGATAATGTGGACATTGCCAAGGGCCAGTGGTCCCTTCAGACATTTTTTAAACAGTAAAAATTACAAATAAATGCACTGTTCTACAACAATTTTATTTTCATTGTCACAATATCATTTTTTTTAAATGGCAGTGTAACCAAATCTAAGCCACTCAGGTGTGAACAAATTAAAAAAAAAAAAAAAAAAAAAACAATTCTGTCTTCCTTTCACATCTGGAGTCAGAGAACATAGAACAAACTGTATAGAGTATCTTAAACTTCCAAGTTGATAAAAATCTTAACCCCACATTCATTTTAAACATGATTTATATGAGTAATCATTACTCATATATTACTCAGTAATGCAAAGTCTGTTAACGTTTAAGATGAAAACATATGACTCTTACTCTTGTCTTTCACAAAATCATTCAGAAAGTAATATTTTGTGTCACATCTACAAGTACATAACACCAGCAGTTATAGGCAACTAACCTGGCAACTTGGTAACCTGCCTTGGTGGTGAATTCACTGAACTCACAGGTTCACATGAAGAGTCACTGTTGTGAGTTTAAAGCAGCTTGAATTTGCTTCACTTTTTCGGAATGCTCACTCCCTGCTAGCTTGTCGTATGCGTTAGCATGTTTTGTCTGCTCGTGTCTCTTTACATTGAATTCCTTAAACAAGGCAACAGTCTGTTGACAAATTAGGCAAACACAATTGCCTCAATTTTCAGTGAAAAAAAATTGTAATTCCCATCTCTCCTGGAAGTGGCAGCCCTCACTGTCAATTTTCTTTTTTTTATTTACAGGCGCCATGGTTAGAAATTAGCGAAAAGGGTTCACGGCAAAGTCACAGAGCCTGATAGAGTTAGAGTGGTGCTGCCACCATGAGGTGGAAGGAGAAACTGCATTTTGAACCTTTTATGATTCATGTACTCGGTTCAACAGTCCAAGTGGGCCATAAATAATATAATATAAAACCCAAGCTGTGGGCTGTATAAAATCTGACCGCGGGCCGTGATTGGCCCCCGGGCCGGACTATGGACATGCCTGGTATATAGTATCTTAGTATATAGTAGAGTATATAGCATATTTGATTGTCCAAAAAAGCGCAGTATAAGTGTAATGTATTATTATTATTATTATTATTATTATTATTATTATTATTATTATTATTATCAATAATAATAATAATAATAATAATAATAATAATAATAATAATAGTATATAGTATAGTATATTAGATGAAAACAAGAGTTAAAGTTATGGAAAATACTGTGTAAAGGCTTTAAATGGTAGCTATTTCATAATATTTTGGTTTAAGAATTGGTAATGTGAAAATATTAACAAGTACTAATAAGGTGTTTTCACAATATGGTCTACTATCAGCATAATACACTTAAAGTCTTGTCAAAAACAGTAATTATATTATGAAACCAACTGTTCGAGGACAAAACTGGATGTAACAGTAACAATAAACAAATGGTAATTTAATGCTACACATAATGTTCCATAGAAGACATTTCGCAGCCAATTACTATTTACCACTGGGGGCAGCGGTGGGTTAAAAATGCTGGAGAATCAATTTGGGACTGTAGGGCTGCCGTTTCAATTCCCCGGTGCTGATGTGCCTTTAAGCAAAGCACCCAACTCCCTCCACGGCATGTTCAGCTGCATGTCCACATGTAAAATACAAACTGGAAATAAACATTCTCTTATAATTTCATTGCATTAAACATCAAGTCACAAGAAGCAGTTGGAACTTATAAAAATAGCTCTTTATTATTATTTAAAAAAAAAACACATTTAACCACTTGTGGGTATAAACTAGGGCTGCTCAATATTGGCAAAAACTGACATTGAGATTTTTTTAAACCCTGCGATATATGTTGAAATATGAAAAAAATACTCAGGAGTATATGATAGCTGTGTGGCAAAGTTACAATAGTTTTGGATTTTTCATTCTAGTTTAGTTTTATTTAGTTTTGACTTTTTTTTCTCTAATTCACTTAGTTTTAATTAGTTTTTAGAGCAGGTTTGCTAGTTTTTATTAGTTTTTGTTATTTTCTAAATGCTTAGTTTTAGTTCCTTCATATCTTTTCTTTTCTTCTCCGTCGTATTCAAATAAATCCCAGACAGGACTCTGCTGCTTTCTCCCAACTTTAGTCTCCATGTTTCCAGGTAGAGTGGGGACCAGAAGACGACTAAACGACAAGTGACAAGAAGTGACGGACCGTTAAATATCATACGGTGCCACCAGCTAAAATTGCTTGAGGGAAATAAATCAATTTTATATCAATCCGACATCGACAAAGACAAAAACAAAGGGAATTTTATCCAGAATTTTTATACGTTTTAGTTAGTTTTGTAAGCACACAATACAGTTTTAGTTAGTTATAATTTTTTTCCATTTAATTATAGTTTTTATTTATTTTAGTTAACGAAAATGTTTTTACAATTCTAGTTTTGGTCATTTCATTAGTTTTCGTTAACGATAATAACCTTGCTGTGTGGTGCTGACTTAAATGGTCAAACATATTAGTTGCGTCACCCTTCGTTGTGTCAACAAATAACACGTGTTTCAATATCATCCTTCTTGTAGCTGAAATAATTCCAGATAACTGACATCGCTTTTCTTTTCGGCACCAAGTCTTCGTTTTCGGTGATTTTCTCTCGTTCGTCGCTTCTTTTTCAATGTCGTTACCAGCGACTCCCTCCGTGTGCAGGGGGCGTGGTCTGCTTCAGCAAATTGATAAAGAACGATTGTGATTGGTGGATCTCTGCTTGCTGTGTGTGTCAAGGTTATTATCATTAACGAAAACTAATGAAATGACGAAAACTAGAATTGTAAAAACATTTTCGTTAACTGAAATAAATAAAAACTGTAATTAAAAAGAAAAAAACAATAGCTAACTGAAACTGTATTGTGAGCTTACAAAACTAACTAAAACGTATAAAAATTACGAACAAAATTCCCTTCGTTTTTGTCTTTGCCAATGTCGGATTGGTATGAAATTGATTTATTTCCCTCGAGTAATTTTAGCTGCTGGCACCATATGACACTTAATGTTCCGTCACTTCTCGTCACTTGTGGTTTAAAGTCGTCTTCTGCTCCCCACTCTACCTGGAAACATGGAGAAACGAGAGAAAATCACCGAAAACGAAGACTTGGTGCCAAAAAGAAAAGCGATGTCAGTTATCTGGAATTATTTCAGCTACAAGAAGGATGATATCGAAACACGTGTTATTTGTCGACTCAACGAGGGGTAACGCAACTAATATGTTTGACCATTTACGTCGGCACCACACAGCAAGGTTATTATCGTTAACGAAAACTAACGAAATGACCAAAACTAGAATTGTAAAAAGATTTTCGTTCACTAAAATAAATAAAAACTATAATTAAAAGAAAAAAAGGATAACTAACTAAAACTGTATTGCGTGCTTACAAAACTAACTAAAACGTATAACAATTCTGGATAAAATTCCCTTCGTTTTGGTCTTTGTCGATGTCGGATTGATATAAAATCAATTTATTTCCCTCAAGCAATTTTAGCTGGTGGCACCACGGTCCGTCAATTCTTGTCACATGTCGTTTAGTCGTCGTCTGGTCCCCACTCTACCTGGAAACATGGAGACTAAAGTTGGGAGAAAGCAGCAGAGTCCTGTTTGGGATTTATTTGAATACGACGGCAAAGAAGATAAAAGATATGAAAAAACTAAAACTAAACTAAAACGAAGCATTTAGTAAGTAACGAAAATGAATAAAAACTAGCAAACCTGCTCTAAAAATTAATTAAAACTAACTGAATTAGAGTAAAAAAAAAAGTCAAAACTAAATAAAACTAAACTATAATGAAAAATCCAAAACTATTATAACCTCAGTGTGTGTCAGGTACCCTTGAAATTAGATGAGAACACGTTGAGTTCCATTGCCTCCTACATTGTGTCGTGCAAAATTTACGACCGTAAGTGGGAGACATCTCTGGTCTCTTTGACGCTCCTCTCCAGTTGTATTTATGTCCGTACTCCCATCTATGTAGTGGAACTTTGTCGACTAACAGTCACACAGAGCCAAAGACAAACTCAGAGATCGAGCAGAATTCGAGCCGCACAAAGTGTTTATTCATCCACAAAATAAACACTGAGCTGACATCTGCAGAAACAACTGACTTTTTCGCTCTGGGAGACCACTTTTATACCATCAAAAGTAGGTTGGGTTTAGCTACAAACCAGACCCATTTTTATCATATGTTCAACATTAATCTAGTCACGTCGGAAACCCCCCTTTCAGCTTGTCCCCGATAGGGTGAGGTTTCTTTGGTGTCGGTCAAGATTGGTCAAACATATATGAATATGTAACTTTTTCCCGGAAAATGTGAGGTACTTCCCAGAATGTTCAAAAATTTCTACTCACGTGTACTTCTTTTGCACACCACGTTTTCCGGAACTTTCCATGAGCTCACATGTTCATTCTGCCCGCCCCATTTTGTAACTTTGCATAAATTCACGTGTTCCTTCAATGACTGCACATTTTCGTTCTTTTTGTGGGTCTCCTGGGAAAAAAGTCAACCACTCTGTTACAACCGTCACATTGTACTGAGATTTAACTTATGGCATGCAAATGAATACTTTTGATTATAAAATGAATACTTTGATTATAAAATGAATACTTTTGATTATAAAATGAATACTTTTGATTATAAAATGAATACTTTGATTATAAAATGAATACTTTTGATTATAAAATGAATACTTTGATTATAAAATGAATACTTTTGATTATAAAATGAATACTTTTGATTATAAAATGAATACTTTTGAATATAAAATGAATACTTTGATTATAAAATGAATACTTTTGATTATAAAATGAATACTTTTGAATATAAAATTAATACTTTGATTATAAAATGAACACTTTTGAATAGGGCTGTGCAATTAATCGAAATTCAATTACGATTTCGATTATTACACGCAACGATTACAAAAATTATGTAATCGAGAAAAAACGATTATTAATTTTGAGTTGTTTAATTCACGCGCCCCTCTAAGCTACAGCTGCCAGCTAGCCGGCAGGTCCACCCCAAGAGGAAAGTTGTACCTAGTGGTCTGGAAAAATAGCAGGAGAATCGCAGCAGAAGTGCTTGGTAAACAAAAAAGGCAAGTCAAATTCAGTTGTATGGAATCACTTTGGGTTTGATGAAGAAGACGAAGAGCAAAAACCCATTACGTGCAAAAAGTGTTTCGTAGTTGCGTCCGCACCGACCGGTAACACAGCAAACCTTTTTAACCATCTAAAGTTTAACCACCGCTACCTTTATCATAATCTTATGAAAAACCAAAACACATAAAAAAACTCCGTCTACAACTTCGTCCGCAATTCAATCTTCAGTCTCTGAATCTCTTTACGCTGAAACTCCTGTATTAACCTAACTGAAACCTCATGGCACGCCACTGAATTTACTATGTTTCATACTACATTGAACATACTTGAATTTATAATTTGCACTTTACGTGAGTTGTTTTTTTTTTTATTGCTCCAGTTCTATGGCAAGTCTATAGCAGTTTAATTACAGTGCACTATTTGTTTACAAAAGGAAACATACTTGAATTTACAGTACACTTATTTGCATTCAAAGATTTTTTTGTTTCGTACAAAAGTGAACATACTTTGTTTTAATAGTTAAAAGCTTTATTTATATTTAAAGAGTATATCTTACATTGTTTTGCAAGAAAAAAATAAACAACTTTAAGGTTAACAAATAATCGTTTTTAATAATCGTGATTTCAATTATTGCTAAAATAATCGTGATTTTTTTTTTTTTCTATAATCGAGCAGCCCTACTTTTGAATATAAAATGAATACTTTGATTAAAATGCTGGTTTTTTGACACCACAATTGCAGGACCTGCGATGTGACTATCGCGCACACATACGTACATCGCGATGACGATATATTTTGCGGCTCGAGTAAAAACTGTGCTCGAGTCCGAAACCAAATCAGTGAACGCAGCTTGTTTCCTTGTGGTCGCCGTCTCCTTCTGGAATTTGACATTTGTGCGACTGCGTCAGTGTATTTCAACCTTGGCAGCGAATCAGTGGATTCAAGTCAGCGCTTTGGGAGTTAATATGACATTTAGGAATGCCTCGACTTGACACTGGGCACCGGTACTAGAGATCTGAGCACACTCCACTGCTTTATTAAACTGAATTGTATCATACCATAATAACTTTGATGGAATGAGCTTTTTATTTGAGCCGAGCTCCTATCAGCGGCTCATTTTCCTCTGCTGTATGACGCCGGAGTCTTTGAACCATAAATTAGGAGCTGGCTTCAGACACAACAGCTGTTGAGCTGCGGCAGAAGCGAGCTCGTCTTCCCTCGCTGGTCTTTATCTCCTCCTTGTATCGCTTGCTCTCTCTGCTCTCGTACAGAAAAGAAGAAGAAGAAGAAGAAAAAAAAAAAAACAGATTCCTTGAAATGACTGCATCTATTTTGTCAAAAGCCCGCGTGTTTGAGCTCAAAAGGGAAACGCTGACACCTGAGCGTTTGATTAAGGAGGCTATAGCGAGATGCTAACCTCGACCACTCAAATGCAGTTGAGAGGGAAGTGCTCTTTTAAAGTCGCATAAATCAAGAAAACACGTTGCACTTAGAGCGTCGGAAGTGCCGCGATTGATAGTCATTTCCCACAGGAGAATGGCCTGATGGCAGCCCCAACTAGTATTTATTATTCCTCAAGTTGCCCGATATAGGCGGTTCAAGAGCCACCGAAGATCTATCACTGGTAAATATTATGTCAATGTCCTGTCAAATAAGCAAATTTAATAAAAAAATATATAATTATGAACATTCATGTAGTATGACAGCTTAGACTAGGTAATGCTTTCCCATATTTTCTGGTTAATTTCCTCATAATTTCCAGTAAATTAGAGGATATTTAACAGTGATCTCATCCCCTGCTGTAATTCTATATAATAGTATCTTTAATATCATGCGGCGTGTTCTGTTTATTGATTATCACTACTCACTGGTGCCTTTCTAATTATTAACCCTTTCATGCACAAATTATGAGAACCTTAATCAAAAATTTTTTTCCGGAGTGTTTTTATTCCTCTTTAGGCGTGAAAAAAAAAATGTGATAGAAAATTTTCTTCTGAAAAATAAATAAATAAAATAAAAATAATTTTAAAAAAATAAATAAAATACATTTAGAAAAGTATAAATGACAAAAAAAAAATCTTATGAACCTATTTTTCATGAAGTTGCAAAAATATTCGCTCAGCTGGACACATGTTTAATTTCTGACACAGAAACATGTTTTTACTGATAAACTGTGTGAAAACTGTGGGGAAGGCTTGTGATTCTGGGGGTTTATCCTCAGGAGAGATCTACATAATGTTACCAATTCATGTCAGAAAATACATGTAGTGTCTTAAAACTTTAATAAAGATATGTGTAAAAACAAAAAAAACAATGAAAAGAACAACACAATCCATGAATATACAAGAGAACAGCTGTAGAATAGCTGTCCACTGTAGTGACCACTATGCATGAAAGGGTTAAATATTATAGTATATGATCAGTTTTGTCATTTTTGGGATTTTACCGTTTGTATCTTTGTCCTGTTGTTTCGAAAGACGCAAGAGGAGTTATTATACCAAGTAAACAAATGAAATCCATATTTCTTGAATTAAAACCTTATTGATTGACCAATTAGATCTATAATGGCTGTTGAAAATTACTCCTTTTTTCAGACCGTTGGATTCAGACACTAATTGAATTTTAACTCCTATCTCACTTAAACACATAATAATCACTCTACTTATTATCACTATTATCATCATAACAACTGTTTTACATTTCTTAATTTCTCAATGAGCGTAAATTTTTATTAAGGTTTTTAGTTTAGTCTTTATTTAACCAGGCAAGACAGATTCAGAAAACATGCCTGGCAATCAAGCATTGTTTATTTAAGACTGTTTTGTTGACTTCTTTACCTATGTTTCAGTAAATGTCCTGTTAAATTCGGATACATTTCTTATTTTATTTAATGTGAACAGCATGTCAATGGCACCGTATCCCCTTTATGAAAAGTTATATTTATTTATATTTCATTACACTTGAATGACATAAAATGAATATACACCATTAATAACCAACAACTATCCCATAATCCCATGTTACTGTGACTTCATTAGCCAGTTTTCCAGTGACCCTCAAACTGCGTGAATATAACGTGTGCATAAAAATTTGTCTAATGGAAAAACAACAATTTTGCCAGAACTCTTGTTTTTGCGCTGGCAGAAGGTGGTTTTTCAAGCGTAGCGCAACTGGTATATCACACAAAACTGCAACGGAAAGACTTTTTTCTGCAACTACAGTCACGTGAATTTAAAAAAACGGATGTTGACGGACGTTACAACAAGCGAAGAAGAACAGTTTTTGTGGATACACCAGGAAACCGAATCATTTTTTAATTTAGTACGGGATAGAAGGGTAATTTATATTAATAATGAATATATCTGTAAATTAACACGATATTTATGTTCGTCACCATGTTTATGGCATGACTTCTCGTGTCATCTTGCGATATATATATATTTTTTAATGCTTTATTTAAACATTCAGTTTACAAAATGGCACAAACATTGCACAACCACATATTCGTTGTCCGTATAGGCACAGATAGTGCGCAAACACCAATTGAAGGGTACAAAAAAAAAGACAGACATATGCTCTCAACAGTCGAATAAATAACGAAAAGACATAAATCAACATGAAAAATAAATTAATAAAGAAATTCCAATTAAGTAAAAATAACATTAACTCCCTTCCTCTTTAAACCACGTATCGTATAGCTTGACAGTTTTTATGCTCTTCATTGAATCTAAATATCTCAATGCTTTGATGTAGTCCTTAAATTCACAATTAAAACGAATAAAACGGGGTTGTTTTGGACACTCTACTTTTGTGAATGTGAAATTTCCCAAACAAAATTAATAAATTTTTAAAAATTCAATTTTGTCATTGTCATCTTGCGATAATAAATGAACAAATCATCGCATTTGTGACTTAATGGAAAAACGGCTATTACGCACTTCTGTTTTTTCGACATGTAATAAATATCAGTAAAGTTTTGCGCATGTGTCCAATACAAAAGTGACTATTTAGAGATTCCTAATACTAAAAATTTCATTATCTCATTTCTCATTTATTTAGTAACAACAGTAGCTAAATAGTTCCTCTGTTTTGTTTGTATTTGGTATCAGATTGTACCATTTTAACTTGACTTATGTAAAAATACATTTTGCATAAGCCATACAGGACCGGGAAAACTATCTATGGTATTTATGATGGGATATGTGGTGGTAAGTTCCCACTGCTGCTAAGTTTTTGGGTGAGGATAGAAAAAACATCCAGCATTTTTTGGTTCCTTCCTATTGATGTGACCCTCGCACCTTTAGCTGATGTATTGTTCATTTCTGTAACGTGCTGTTTGCAGCAGCAGCATTTTGTGTGTCTATTTGCTTGTGTATCATAGCCAAACGTATTGATTCCAAAATGTTTGGGTTTGTTCTGTGCGTCTGTGTGCAGAGCTGGAGGTAGCAAGAATGAGCACAGATGGGAATTTGCCTGATCTGAAGTTCCCACAAACAGGAGGACAGGGCAACGCAATCCACCTCTCTGCCAACACGCTGAAGCAACATGGACGAAACGGTGAGTCGGCAACACTTAGGATGCACTTTTTTTTTATATATATATGTATTGCATTTAAAGTTTTTAAGTATAACAGCATTGAACATACTCCAACACGAACACCTTTAGATATGTGCAGAATAATAAAATAACACAAAATAAACTAAACTAAAAAAAAACAAAACACATAACCACATATGTATTATGAAATAAAATAATAAGAAAATAAACTTTGGATGCACTTTTTTATATACAGTTGCAGAAAAAATTATTATACCACCCCTTGTTTTCTTCAATTTCTTGTTCATCTTAATGCCTGGTACAACTAAAGGTACATTTGTTTGGACAAATATAATGATAACAACAAAAATAGCTCAAAATAGTTTAATTTCAGAGCTGATATCTATCCATTTTCCATGTTTTCTTGATAATAACCAAAATCACTTCAGTTCTTACATCAATATCTATGGCATTGTACTGACAAAAACAGTGCTTTTAGACATTCCATGTTTTCTTTTCTGTCTGTTTTAGTCACATGATACACACAGGAGTTAGTACTTGATTGCGTAACCGTTGCTTTTGTTAACTTTTGATGGTCTTACAATTCTTTCCGTGATTGTATATATTTTATTGAAGGTTTTTCAGTATAACAACATTGAACATACTCCACTAACACCTTTAGATATGTGCAGAATAATAAAATAACACAAAATAAACTAAACTAAACTAAAAAAAAAACATAACCACATATGTATTATGAAATAAAATAAATAATAAGTAAATAAACTTTGGATGCACTTTTTTATATACAGTCGCAGAAAAACTTATTATACCACCCTTGTTTTCTTCATTTTCTTGTTCATTTTAATGCCTGGTACCACTAAAGGTACATTTGTTTGGACAAATATAATGATAACAACAAAAATAGTTCAAAATAGTTTAATTTCAGAGCTGATATCTATCCATTTTCCATGTTTTCTTGATAATAACCAACATCAATTCAGTTCTTACATCAATAGCTATGGCATTGTACTGACAAAAACAGTGCTTTTAGACATCCCATGTTTTCTTTTCTGTCTGTTTTAGTCACATGATACACACAGGAGTTAGTACTTGATTGCGTAACCATTGCTTTTGTTAACTTTTGATGGTCTAACAATTTTTTCCATGACTGTATATATTTTATTGAAGGTTTTTCAGTATAACAACATTGAACACCAATACTAACACTTTCACACACAGGTGTCAAACATGCGGCCTGGGGGCCAAATCTGGCCCGCCGAAGGTTCCAGTCCGGCCCTTGGGATGAATTTGTGAAATGCAAAAATTACACTAAGATATTAACAATCCTTTTAGTTCAGGTTCCACATTCAGAGCAATTTAATCTCAAGTGGGCAGGATTCAGTAAAATACTATCACAATAACATAGAAATAATGACAACTCCAAATTTTTCTCTTTGTAAATGTAAATATTTTCATGTATTTACACTAAAACAAAGTATAATTTTGCAAAAAAAATGTGAATAAACTGAACAAATATGAGCAACCTGAAATGTCTTAAGAGAAGTACAATTTTAACAAGATTCTGTCTGTTACTAAATGTTTTGTGTATTTGTAAGTTATAACGTACATGTATAAATGATAAACTGTGGCAGAATATTGTGAAAATTACACTTATTTTTCTCAGTTTGCTCATGTTATTCACATTGTTTGAAAGGATAGTTTGTAGATGTGAACTTTTTCATATTGTAAATTTAGTTTTTTCGCTCTGAAACATAGAGAAAAGATTGGAGTTGACATTATTTATATGTTATTATGTTATATTGTTATATATGTTATGTTATTTTACTGGTCTGGCCCGCTTCAGATCAAAATTAGCTGAATATGGCCCCTGAACTAAAAGGAGTTTGACACCCCTGCCTTCACATATATACACAAAAATAAAATAACACAAAATTAACTAAAATAAGAAAAAAACATTCACCCACATAACCACATATGTATTATAAAATAAAATCAAATAATAAGCAAATAAACTGGATGCACTTTTAATGGTGCGTTCATGTCTTATGTAGAGATTCGGTTGCTTCTTTTTTTTTAAATAAAACACTGCAGAAACTCTCCAAACCGAATGCAATAACACGCTGTTGTATTTGTTGAAACATATTTGGCCATAATCTTATGTAATTAATCAGTAGAACTCCATTTGTCGATTTCACATTTCAAGCCGCGGCATTTGTTTTCTTATATTTTTAGAGTTTCATTACAGAAGCTTTTGAATAACTTTCAATTTGCTGTCCAGATCTTTTGTGAGGCTGCACATAAAGCACCCTGATCTTTGTGCCGTCCTCAAATAGAACCCAGGCAGAAGAATTAGTTACATTCAAGAACCGGCTCTAAACTGTAAATGAGGCCGTTAGACACAATGCAAAGCTATCTTCAGCAGCGACGCCAGCCCATTTTTAGACTTTATTATCAGCTCATGCAAATCAGCATCGACTCAAGCTGCGCCCAGCGCCTCTCAGCTGGATGACTAAGTCCATGTCCAGCCGTGCCCAGGCGGATCGTTATAGCAGGGTGGCGGATATTTCCCCATCATCCACTGCTGTAGCACCCAGATTGTTTTCTTTTCATCTGAGTGAGTGATCTCGGTCTCGGCGGGAGGGAACTTTCTTTCATATCACTGCTCAAAAGTGAGGCGGCAGGAGGCCGAAGGAATGCATATGAGACGGAACGAGAGAAAGAAATTATTACCGAGAAAAATTCTAGCCTTTGTCAAAGCCAATAGGAGAATCGTAACTGTAGTTCTGGAGTCTAAATTGAAATAGCTGTTTATTTAAGGGCAATTCTCCTTTCTCTCTTTTTCTTAAGGAGAGGGTTTTTTGTTTGTTTTATATTCACACATTCCTGATTGAGACAAAAAACAAGAAAAACAACTGTATTTACCAGTACACGAGCAGAGTAGTTGTATATGTCATATCCTGAAAACACTGGTTTTATACTGCTTTGTGTTTCCAGTCCTTTATATTTAAATTAGAAATATTGTACTTTTTAATTCACTTGTGGAGTTTTCCACAATGTGGTCCAACTAAAGGATCCAAGTAATTCTTCCGCAAACGTTTAGGCAACAAAAATAACAATGTACTTTTAAAGGAGTGATATTTAGCTTTTTAAAATGGAATTATGCATTTTCAAACATTTCCCTGTGGTCTACATTAACTGTAAATGCTATGCTTGGGTCTGAATTCTTCATTAAATCAACTCCACAGGTCCAAACACCTACTGGTGACCAAAATCATTTACTGATATAAAAAGTTAAATACATGTTCATCTACTAATCCTATCAATACATGTAAATAATTGCTGTAAAATACAGTTTGTCATCTTTTCATGCTCATCAAATATGACCCATTTGGACATTCAGAGGCTCTGTAGTTACCGTGGAAACACTGTCATCTTCTACAACATTGATTCACCAGTAAAAGCCATGGAGTTGGATCAATGACAGTGGATGGACACACTTGGTTTATGCTGTTATCAGTATCTTTACTGAAAAAGTCGCTTTTCTCCCATTTTCTCTGTTTTTGATATAATAACTCTTAACTTTAATCTGAGCTTTAAAGAACATCTACATGATGAGTAAATTATAGGAAACACCTGATTTTCACTGAAAAACTGCAAAATACAGAAGATAATATAATAATAAATTGTGATAAATCACTCAAGATAAGTTAAATGTATTAAAAAAAAAAAATCTTTGGAACTTTCACAAAAGTAGCACTGGGTCTTTATGGGGTATTTACCAGTACTCAAGTAGAGTAGTTGTACATGTCATGTCCTGAAAACACTGGTTTTATACTGCTTTGTGTTTGTACTCCATTATATTTAAATTACAAATATTGTACTTTTTAATTTACTTGTGGAGTTTTCCACAATGTGGTCCAACTAAAGGATCCAACAAACATTTAGGCAACAAAAATGACAAACAATATATCTTTAAAGGAGTGATATTTTGCTTTTTTTTTTTTTTTTTTTAGTATAAGTTAGAATCATCCAGTCTTTAACCAAAAAAATCAAAGCTTAATAACCGAAAACAGATTTGTGTATCAGAACCTTGGATTTTCCTCTTAGTATCCCATGAGTTCTCAGATTTATCTTGTGTCTGAGTTTACATTAAAGGAGTGATATTTTGCTTTTTTAAATGGAATTACACATTTTAAAACATTTCCCTGTGGTCTACATAAACTGTAAATGCTCTGCTTGGGTCTGAATTCTTCATTAATTCAACTCCACAGGTCCATCTTCAACCCTATTTCTGAGTAATGACACCAGAAAGGTTGTTTTGAGCGCTGGCCCTTTAAATGCACATGAGCCACTTTATGCCCCACCCCCTCTAGGTTGTTGGCTGTGCTGCTCTGTCTCGTTCAACCACGTGTTTTTGTTAATACAACCAATAACTGAACATTTAGGGAATCAGCTCAAAGTTTGGACTTATTTTCAGTTTTTACTACAACCGCTGCTGCTGATAAACAATTATGGCGTATTCGGAGAAATGTTCTTCAGAAGTCTTGACCTTATATGTGCAAATGTCATGACATAACTAGTTATAGACGTAACAAATTAAGTAGGAATTAAAACAGGTTGTCGAAATCCACTCGATTTTTGCCAAAATGAATAGCACCTGGACGGTTCCAATTCAAACTTTTGGAACTGTTAGGGTCCAAATACACAAATAAATGTACCAAAGACTAATAGAAGTGGGTTTAGCCAAATATGACCCCTTTAAAGAGTCAGAGGTCTCTTAAAGTAGCATCAAACCGCCACATGTTTGGAATGAGGTGTTTATAGGTATCATTTCTGGGCGTCTACATACTGTCATCTGGCTTTGAGTTTTAACTCATGAAAACACTCATTTTGTCTGAATGTCTTGTTGCAGGTGAAATTCGGATAGCGTTTGTCTTGTACAAACACATCGGGGTGTACCTTTCAACGGAGAACGCCAGCATGAAGTTGGGCAGCGAAGCAATGGCGACCAATTACTCCGTCATCGTCAACTCCCCGGTCATCACCGCCGCCATAAACAAGGACTCTAACAAAGTCTACCTCTCTGACCCGGTGATTTACACCATCAGACACCTACAGGTACTTCTATGTCTGTGTGCTTTACATGCATTGGGCTTCTTTTGCACGACATACAGGGTGGGGAAGCAAAATTTACAATATTTTGAGGCAGGGATTGAAAGACAGTGTATGAGCAATTAGTTTATTGAAAGTCATGAGAATTTATTTGCCACGAGAAAATTGACATAATAGAAAATGTTTTTATTTTATGTGTCCTCCTTCTTTCTCAATAACTGCCTTCACACACTTCCTGAAACTTGCGCAAGTGTTCCTCAAATATTCAGGTGATAACTTCTCCCATTCTTCTTTAATAGTATCTTCCAGACTTTCTGGTAACAGTTTTGCTCATAGTCATTCTCTTCTTTCCATTATAAACAGTCTTTATGGACACTCCAACTATTTTTTAAATGTCCTTTGGTGTGACGAGTGCATTCAGCAAATCACACACTCTTTGACGTTTGCTTTCCTGATTACTCATATGGGCAAAAGTTTCTGAAAAGGTATGGATAATAGTGTTAGGTATGATTATGACATCAATATATGTTTGGTTTCAAAACAATTGACGTAGTGCCTGCTGAGAAAAAAACAACTAAATGTTCATTGTAAATTTTGCTTCCCCACCCTGTAAACCACCAAAACTAAGATGGTAAAGTAAGAAAATTAACCTCCTAAGCCCCAGCTATGGGTTTTCTGTCCAGAAACGAAAACTGTCCACCACAAAGGACATTCCATAAAAATTTTAAAACTGCATCTGAAAAAACCATTGCATCATGATGTTTCCGATATAGGCACTTATTTAATAAAAAACAAAAAAAAGCTTGTACTTTGCTGACATTTCCTGGGAGGTTAAGTTGATAGAAGAAGTTTTATTCAAGTACAGGTGAGGAAAATTTGACTCTGAAAAAGCAATTTCTCACAAGGTGATGACAAGAATTTGTGTGTGGGTTTTTTTTTTTATTACTCTCAACAAATACCACAGTGATCTCCTGAACAAATATAAGTCATATTGAGACTCACAGGAGCCTGCTTAGTCATTGTGGGGAGTCGCGACTTCTCCCTCTTGACTCCATTATCTTCTCCACACTCCGCTACCCTCAAAATATCCTTGTTTTGTCACCGAACAGCGCCTTTAGCGATTATCAGGGATGTTGAACAACCCTAGGAGAATTACAACGCATCTCGGGAGTAGGACGGACCTGGAAGGAAGTAGCACCGGTGCAGAAATAGAGCTCAGTGGGATGGGAAGGGAAAGGACGATAGCTTATGGATGTCAAAATTAAATGGTGGGAAAATGTCAGAGAGCAATGTCAGCACCGTTATTGCTGTGACTCACCTGCCTTAAGAGTAATTTGTAATTTGGATTGTAGAGTCAGTGGTTTTACTGTTGGTCTAATGTGCTGTTTTTATACCCTTTTCGTGTTCAGATCAAGTCGCTTCAATAAAACACTGTCCTTTCACAAAAGTACGGACTCCGACACCCAGGAGAGATGCAGCTTTAGTGTTGCCTTCATCGTATTTAAGCGCTGTAAACAGACAGATATGAACACATCACAGACATGCCGTGCACAATTAATCGTATAATAATCGTGTTTACAATTTTGTCTTCCTCAATTAATTAAACTTGATTGGATGGAATATTCACGTTCAGAGTGTTTGGCTGCGGTGCATCAAATAGAAAGCTCCCTATTCTCTGGTAAACTGGTAAACCAATCAGAGCGGCTGTTAAGATTAACTGGTCTGTTGCTGCAGGCCACACTGTTTTTATTGTATTTTCTGGAGGGATACCTTTTTAATTTAGTTCCATTTTATTGGGGCGTAATCATTATTTTTATTAAAGCCTGTGTGATTTATACTTGAATTAGCTGCATGTGTATGAAGTGCATATTACGCTTCCAGATCGAATTAACGGTAATATTTATCTTTCTCAAGTGTAGCTCTGGAAAATCATGGAGAGGCTGCTGGTTTTTCTATTAAATATACCACTTTTCCTCCAGTAGTGGCCCAAGCCTTTATGCATCTCAGTTACCCTGCCCCCAGAAGAGGAGGCATTGTGTAGTAAAGGGGTAATTTATTTTATTTATAATTACCTTAGTTTTATAATTAGAAATGGTTATATTTAAGACAAAACATCATTTTGATCCACTTCTGTTTACAATGTTAAAAGTCCCACAATAGCCTTTTCTACAAACACATATTAGTTTTACTGATCTAAAATGTTTTAGTTACATGGACGAATAATTGAAGGTATTTAACCTATTTCCAAATGTCTTCTATTTCTATGTCATCATTCAGGTAAAACAATGATAATAATAATTTTATTTATTTATTTATTTATTTAACCCTTTCATGCACTGTCCACTGGAGTGGACAGTTATTCTCCAGCTGTTCTCTTGTGTATTAATGGGTTTTGTTGTTTTAGTTCCATATCAGCCAACACAGTGGACGCTTATGCACCATCCCATACACTGTCATTCAGATCATTATTGTAACTTTACTGTTCTTGATAAACCTGATCTGCACTAACATGTTTGAGTGTAAATCAATTGTTATTTGTTAGACAAGAAGGTTTTTTTTTTGCATATTATCTCCATGAAGTGAGTAATTACTAGCATTAGAATATGTTAAAATGTGAGAAGACATCAGATTAGCAGCATTAAAAATGTTTTTATTTCATTGTTTTCATATCACTTTCTGATATTGGGTTTTAAACACATGTTTCTTTACTTCAAAAATTAAATGCATGGATATTTTTGTGACTCCATAGAAAAAAAAAACCTCGATCGCATTGTTTTTTTTCATGGCTAAACACTGAAGAAAAAAATCTTGACTAAGGTTCTCATAATTCGTGCTTGAAAGGGTTAATTGTTATTATTTCATATTATTATTATTTTTTTTTTTTTTATGGCCGGATGTACTAAAGGTTTGCATGTATAAGAAGATGTGCAAACAGATTTACTAACAGTGCGCACAAAGGGATGCGTCTTTCAAAGGTGCAAAATAATGCAACAAATGTGTAATATGGGGCATTTACACGCAATTGTGCATGTGCGGCAAGAAGAAAATGTAAATATATTAACTTAGCACACGCAAAGTGATTTATAAAACTCGAAAGCAATTTTGCTCATAGAAACTGTGTCTATATTTAACACGTGTCAAAGGGAGGCGCAAACGGTTTGTAGGCATAATTGCACACACATAGCTGCAGTTATTATCACAAGAGGGATAAACTAAATGGAAAAACTAAATGTATTGTCAATAGACAATACATACATCGAAACGATGAAACAAGATGCAGAGAACACATTTTTGACCCTTGTGTGAATATTTTTGGACTGAATGAGGAAACACTCATTAAAACATATGGCCTCTCCAGCCTTGTCATTTTGGAGCTGTTTTGCAGATTTGGAACCAGTCACCTGCACCTGCTCCTCAGTGCTGGTCAGAGGCATCTCATCCACTGTGCCCCCACCTGTTTTATTTGCAGACGTTCTAAAATATGCCAATTTTTCTTTTTTTCTTTTTTTTTTTGTCATTTACATTTTCACTCTTAGTAAATCACCCACAAACCACAGTTCAATCCCACACGCAAAATTCTAGATTGCACACACAAATTAGTACACAAATTGGGATCTTAGTAGATTTAGTCCTATATCAGGCTAATTTTCCTTGAAGACCAACAGCTATAACCATAAAACACAAACAATTGTACTCATATTTTAACAGTGAATATTGAACATTGAAGTGTTTAGACGTGTTTTGGTTATTAAAAGGCTAAGGACCCGGAATTCCAGAAGAATTATCCACATTAACTGATATGGAATTTTTGCATGCTGGTAAGCTTTTTTGCCATATTATCCACTTGTAATTCAGAGCATGCATTTAAAGGGGTCATATTTTGCTAAACCCACTTTTATTAGTCTTTGGTACATTTATTTGTGTATTTGGACCCTAATAGTTCATTAAGTTTGAATTGGAACCCTCCAGGTGCTGCAAAGCTATCTTTATATTTATTTTGGCAAAAATTGAGTGGATTTCTACAACCCGCTATAATTTGTTACGTCTATAACTAGTTACGTCACGACATTTGCGCATATAAGGTCAAGACTTCTGACAAACATTTCTCAGAGTACGCCATAATTGTTTGTCTCATGTCATTACTCAGAAATAGAGTTGAAGATGGAGCTGTGGAGTTGAATTAATGAAGAATTCAGACCCAAGCAGAGCATTTACAGGGAAATGTTTAAACATGCATAATTCCATTTAAAAAAGCAAAATATCACTCTTTTAAAGATACATTGTTTGTTATTTTTGTTGCCTAAACATTTGCGGAAGAATTACTTGGATCCTTTAGTTGGACCACATTATGGAAAACTCTGAGAGTAAATTTAAAAGTACACTATTTGTAATTTAAATATAATGGAGTAGAAACACAAAGCAGTATAAAATGAATGTTTTCAGGACATGACATGTACAACTACTCTACTTGAGTACTGCTAAATACCCCATAAAGACCCCGTGCTACTTTTGTTACAATTCCAATTTTTTTTTTTTTGTCTATATTTAATATTTCTTAAGTGATTTTTCACAATTTATTATTATATTATCCTCTGTATTTTGCAGTTTTTCTGTGGAAATCAGCTACTTTCCTATATTTCATTTCATAAAAGCTCAGATTAAAGTTGAGGGTTATTATATAAAAAACAGAAAATGGGAGAAAAAGGGACTTTTGCGGTAAATATATCAATAACAGCATAAACCAAGTGGAAAAAACAAGGGAAATGTTTAAAAATGCATAATTCCATTTAAAAAAGCAAAATATCACCCTTTTAAAGATACATTGTTTGTTATTTTTGTTGCCTAAACATTTGCGGAAGAATTACTTGGATCCTTTAGTTGGACCACATTATGGAAAACTCTGCGAGTAAATTTAAAAGTACACTATTTGTAATTTAAATATAATGGAGTAGAAACACAAAGCAGTATAAAATGAATGTTTTCAGGACATGACATGTACAACTATTCTACTGGAATACTGGTAAATACTCCATAAAGACCCAGTGCTATATTTTTTTTCTATATTTAAGATTTCTTAAGTGATTTTTCACAATTTATTATTATATTATCCTCTGTATTTTGCAGTTTTTCTGTGGAAATCAGCTATTTTCCTATATTTCATTTCATAAAAGCTCAGATTAAAGTTGTGGGTTATTATATAAGAAACAGAAAATGGGAGAAAAAGGGACTTTTGCGGTAAATATATCAATAACAGCATAAACCAAGTGGAAAAAACTAGGGAAATGTTTAAAAATGCATAATTCCATTGAAAAAAAAAGCAAAATATCACTCCTTTAAAAGAATGACACAAGACTAATGCTTTAACTGAAACAGAGTTCATTTTCAGCCACATCTTTCTTATATCATGATACCAGTCTTTCACGTTTTGTTTTTGCTACTTTAATCCACTCCTGCTGCAATCAGCTTGGATTTGTTTGTTTATTGGATGGCTTGCGATCATCCATTTTCCTCATCATCATCCTTCGTTGGAGGGGTGTCTTCATTTTCCAGAGCTGTTTGCCAATTGTTCTTCTGCTTCCCAGTGAAGGTTCCTGTTTTAATGTCTTCCCCCAGTTAAGCCCCCCTCTCAACCATGAGGTTTTGGATCAGCGTTCTGCAGGAAGATGATGTGTCCTCTAGTTATTGTTTCGCTTCCTTGCCTCACCACTTAATGGCACCAATTAAAGTCATTAATGGGACACGGGGTCGTCCTGTCTTCTTTGCTGTGGCACATTTTACACAAGGTTTGGTGTGTGAAGGGGAAACTCAATCAGCAGCAAATTTACATTCACAGAGGATAAACCTTATTAGACTAATTACCCTACACAAAGTACCAAACTATGAAAACCACAGCTCCTCACCATTTAACATGTTTATAGTAAGAAAGCAGATAACCTTGGAAGACGTGAGTCACAAAAGCAAAAGGATGGTGAATGTTCCTGCCTTTGTTTTTCAAGCCACAAAGTAATTGGGCTCAAGAGAAAAGGCAGTTGATGTGTATATTTATCAGCCGTTATGCGTTTGCTGTTGTTGCGCCGCTGTGCTCCGCAGCCCTCGGTTATCGTCGTGGATCACTTTTATAAAAATGGCAGTCGAGATGGCGGGGAGGTGCTTGTTGTTGGGGCCAGAGCCTGGCGAAGGCGGAGGTGGTACACATTAAACAGTAGGGCAGTCCATTGTCACACAGTGAAAGTTAAAGAGAAAGGTCAAAAAACACAATGAAATACAGGCATGGGGCCGCTTGATGTGGCATCGCTGTATATCCACCTGCTGTTCTACAGAATGGAAACAGACTGGAGCACAGAAAAAATAGCTGAGAAAAGTAGAAACCGAGCAGTTTAATCTGTAGTTAATTCCATGTTCACTCGCTATGGTGACCATCTACAGTTGTGGAAAAAATTATCACACCATCCAAAGTCATCAAAAATAATGGTTATGCAATCAAGTACTAACTCCTGTGTGTATCATGTGACTAAAACAGACAAAAGAAAACATAAAAACACTGTTTTTGTCAGTACAATGCCGTTGATATTGACGGAAGAACTGAAGTGATTTTGGTTATTATCAAGAAAACCATGGATGGAGACACTTTTTTTATGTTCAGTTCATGATATATTTGCTGATAAGTCAGTTTTTCTTCAGTTTTCTCTTTTTCTGCTATAATATCCCTCAACTTTAATCTGAGCTTTTATGAACATGTACATGATCAGTAAATTAAATACAGGAACATGACTGATTTTCTCTGATTTTCATATAATAATTGTTGACAAAAGACTTTAGAAAGGTTAAATAGAGAGAAAAATGTGTTTTTGTAATTGCGATAAAAGTAGCACTGGGTCTTTATGTGTTAATCTTATATATGATACTGAATTTTCGAACTATTCTAATTTTTACATCCCACTTAAAACATATACAGTCATGGAAAAAAATATTAAACCATCAAAAGTCACCAAAAACAATGTTTATGCAATCAAGTACTAACTCCTGTGTGTATCATGTGACTAAAACAGACAGAAAAGAAAACATGGAATGTCTAAAAGCACTGTTTTTGTCAGTACAATGCCGTAGATATTGACGTAAGAACTGAAGTGATTTTGGTTATTATCAAGAAAACATGGAAAATGACTAGATATCAGCTCTGAAATTAAAGTCTTATGAGCTATTTTTGTTGTTATCATTATATTTGTCCAAACAAATGTACCTTTAGTTGTACCGGGCATTAAAATGAACAAGAAATTGAAGAAAACAAGGGTGGTATAATAAGTTTTTCCTCGACTGTATATCATAGGAGTCAAACTGATTTTAGTTCGATACACTCTTATGTCGGTCAGACCAGTTTAATACTAGTATAATAATGACAGCTCCAAATTATTCTCTTTGTTTTAGTACAAAAAAAGTAAAATTACATTGTAGAAATGTTTACATTTACAAATTGTCCTTTTGTTTAAACGTGATTCATGGGAACAATTATGAACAGCCCGAAATTTCTTCAGAAAAATGAGAATTTTAACAATATTATACCTCAGCTTGTCATTTCCACATGTGCATCAAAACTTACAAATCACCATAGATCTATAAAAGCACAAAACATTTGGTAACAGGCACCTGGAACTGAAAAATATGATTTCAAATATATTCTGTGTAATTTTTCAACCCATGGGCAGATCTGACCCTTTGGTGGGCTGGTTTTATTTATTATTATTATTATTATTATTATTATTATTATTATTATTATTATTATTATTATTATTATTATTATTATTATATCTATTTATTTATTTATTTACACATGCAAGGTACACAAATAAAACAGTAACAATGACATTCCTCCCTCACTGCATTTTTTTTATGATACTCTTAAAGCATTAATAGATGTGACTGTTTTTAGTTTAATAACTTTTTGGAGATTATTCCATGTCCTTGATGCATGGTAGGAAAAAGCAGCTTTGCCAAAACACCCCTGATCTATGTCCTTTGGAACTGCATTAAATCTGTCGCGTCTGGTTCTTCTCATTACCTCTAACAGCAGTCAGAGGAGAACTTCAACCCCAACTGTTCATTCTGGAGCTACTCCAAGCGAACCATGACGGGTTACTGGTCGACGCAGGACTGCCGCTTACTGGGCACCAACCGGACGCACACCACATGTTCCTGTACCCATCTCACCAATTTTGCCGTCCTCATGGCCCACGTAGATGTCAAGGTAAGGGTTTGGTCCGAATGCAGATGAAAGAAGTGAAAATGATTCAATCTGTGCATCAACAAATCCTGTCCAAGATGATGTGTTTGACAGAAAAGCAGTAGTTCTAAGCTCTGAGGCAGAAGAAAGCTGTCATTTCTGTTGATGTGCGTTTTGTTTTTGCTTTTAATTCAGAAGGTAAAATAGATTAACCGCTTTTAACCCTTTCATGCATAGTGGTCACTAGAGTGCACAGCTATTCTACAGCGGTTCTTTTATATATTCATGGGTTTTGTTGTTTTACTTCCATATCAGCCAGCACAGCGGATGTTTGTACACTGCAATTCATATCATTTCTGTAACTTTGCTGTTCTCGATGAACCTAATCTGCAGTAACATGTTTGAATGTAAATCAATTGCTAATTGTTATTATTAGACTGTGATTAACAGGTTTTTGTTTAGTTTTTTTTTTTTTTGCATGTTATCTACATGAAGTGAGTAATAACTAGTATTAGAGTATGTTAAAATGTGAGAAAATATCAGATTATCTGCATTAAAAATATTTTTATGTCATAGTTTTCACACAGAGTATCAGTAAATACATGTTTCTTTGCTTCAAAAATCAAATGCGTGATGTCCAGCTGGGTGGACATTTTTGCAACTCTATGAAAAATAGGTTCATAAAATAATTTCAATTGTATTTTTTTTTTTTTTTTTTCATGCCTAAAGAGGAATAAAAACACTCAGAAAAAAAATCTTGATAAGGTTCTCATAATTCATGCATGAAAGGGTTAATTTCACATTTAACATAAACTTTGGCACTGCAGTATAAAAGTGATTTTAGGTGTTATTTCATGAAATTTGGGATTGCATGTCAGTATATTATTTTGGTAAATTGGTATATATACTTTATTAGCACAAATGTTGAGTAAATAATGTCACTAAAGGGCACTCGCTCTAGCATGGGAAGTTGAGCTGGAGATTAGCTTAGCCTAGCATGAAGTTAGCCTCGTGTACACAAAAGCTAAAAAAAAAAGTCTTCGTACTTGTTCAACTTGTTAATAACACTATCATTTTGGTTTATATACAATGGCTGAAAGTACTAGATTAACCTAAATCTCTTATCTTAATCTTAAACTTACCCAATATGCACCAGAAATATTATTTGTTCCAGTCTTATGCATGTGCTAGAATACTACTTCCTGTCCCTCATACTTTAAAGTCAAATGTGGTTTTGTGTAGATTCTGTTGTATCACAATTGGTGAAATATAAGATTTAGATTACTTACTTTTAGGTTTTTAAAATGAATTAAATTTATTTTGTAAATTTCCCTCAAGTCTGACTAAACTAGCCAAGTGTTGTTAGCATGCTAGCAAACATTAGAGGCTTTTACCTCACAAGCTAATGATAACTCTAGGGAAAGAATATGTGAATATGTTAGATTAAAAACTTGTCTTACATGAAGTAACTACTCAAATCAAAGGGAACACAGTTCTGTTACTATTCTTTAAATCCCACAAACTGCCATAAATTACTAAGAAGTGTAGAGATGAATGTGATGATTAGCCTAGCTCTCTTCAAAGTAGCTCTGCAGATCATTAAACACCATCCTTTTAGTATTATATTTATTTAGTATATTATTAAGACACATTTCTTTTTTTTCTCCATTCTACCTTGTTTAACCCTTTCATGCATGAATTATGAGAACCTTAATCATGATTTTTACCCCGTTTTAATTCCTCTTTAGGCATGAAAAAAAAACAAAAAAAAAAAACAATGCGATTGACAGCTTTTTATGAACCTATTTTTCATGGAGTTGCAAAAATGTCCACTCAAATGGATATGATGCGTTTAATTTTTGAAGCCAAGAAATGTGTATTTACTGGTATACTGTGAAAACTATTAAATAAAAACACTTTTAATGCTGCTAATCTGATGTTTTCTCATATTTAAACATACTGTCATACTAGTTATTACTCACTTCATGGGGATAATATGCAAAAATACCCATTTTGTTAAAGAAAAAATGATAATTACAATCTAATAACAACTGATTTACACTCAAACGTGTTACTGCAGATCAGGTTTATCAAGAACAATGAAGTTACATGATGCATAAGTGTCCACTGTGTAGGCTGGTTATGGAACTAAAACAGCAAAACCCATGAATATATAAGAGAACAGCTGTAGAATAGCTGTCCACTGTAGTGACCACTATGCATAAAAGGGTTAATAAGGATCACAAATCGGAGGATAACATTCTTCTCTGACATTTATTTAAAAGACTAAATCATTTGTCGATGTTTTCAGACATCAAACTATTCCTTTATGATATTCACTTTTTCTTTTTCTTTTCTTCACTAAACATAAATGCTTTTCTAATGTGACTGGGACAGATCCTGATTTGGATTTGTAGCACTGAATCCAAAGTATAATATCGAGATTTCAGTTACTTTGAGCCATTCAAAACCAAAGATAGGGAAAAGAAAACATTTACAGTGTATCACCACTTTGCAGCTTCCACTCAGTGCATTATCTCAGGTTGTTTAGGCAGAAACAAAGTCTGTAAGAGTGCGCAGAGTAGAAAAAAACATTTAATAATGGGATACGGATGGGATGTGCAGGGTGGGGAAGCAAAATTTACAATGAACATTTAGTTGTTTTTTCTCAGCAGGCACTACGTCAATTGTTTTGAAACCAAACATATATTGATGTCATAATCATACCTAACACTATTATCCATACCTTTTCAGAAACTTTTGCCCATATGAGTAATCAGGAAAGCAAACGTCAAAGAGTGTGTGATTTGCTGAATGCACTCGTCACACCAAAGGAGATTTCAAAAATAGTTGGAATGTCCATAAAGACTGTTTATAATGGAAAGAAGAGAATGACTATGAGCAAAATTATTTCCAGAAAGTCTGGAAGATACTATTAACCCTTTCATGCACGAATTATGACAACCATAGTCAAGATTTTTTTTTTTCTTCTTGTATTTATCCCCCCTTAGGCATGAAAAAAAAAAAAAAAAAAGAGTTGTTTTTTTTTTTTTTCTTATGAAGTTACAAAAATATCCATGCATTTAATTTTTGAAGTAAAGAAACGTGTTTAAAACCCAATATCAGAAAGTCAGATAAAAACAAATGAAAAGATTTTAATCCTACTAATCTGATGTTTTCTCACATTTTAACATATTCTGCTGCTAGATATTACTCACTTCATGGAGGTAATATGCAAAAAAAAAAAGAAAACTTTTTGTCTAACAAATAACAATTGATTTACACTAAAACATGTTAGTGCAGATCAGGTTTATCAAGAACAGCAAAGTTACAGTAATGGGATGAACTGCAGTTTAAGGGATGATGTATAAGTGTCCACTGTGTTGCTGATATGGAACTAAAACAACAAAACCCATGAATATACAAGAGAACAGCTGGAGAAGAACTGTCCACTGTAGTGACCACTCTGCATGAAAGGGTTAAAGAAGAATGGGAGAAGTTGTCACCCGAATATTTGAGGAACACTTGCGCAAGTGGAAGCGTGTGAAGGCAGTTATTGAGAAAGGAGGACACATAGAATAAAAACATTTTCTGTTATTTACCCATATGAGTAATCAGGAAAGCAAACGTCAAGGAGTGTGTGATTTGCTGAATTCACTCGTCACACCAAAGGAGATTTCAAAAATAGTTGGAGTGTCCATAAAGACTGTTTATAATATAAAGAAGAGAATGACTATGAGCAAAACTATTACGACAAAGTCTGGAAGATACTATTAAAGAAGAATGGGAGAAGTTGTCACCCGAATATTTGAGGAACACTTGCGCAAGTTTCAGGAAGCGTGTGAAGGCAGTTATTGAGAAAGGAGGACACATAGAATAAAAACATTTTCTATTATGTCAATTTTCTTGTCGCAAATAAATTCTCATGACTTTCAATAAACTAATTGGTCATACACTGTCTTTCAATCCCTGCCTCAAAATATTGTAAATTTTGCTTCCCCACCCTGTATACACACAACATGCTCTTAAGGAGAAGGAATCACATCTGGCTGTTAGATTTCTTTACTCTCTTGAAGGTGAAAAAAGTGAAAAAGGAAGTGGGTAGAGAAGATGTTAGAAATGAAAAAAGCAACAAAAAAAAAAAAAAAACTGAGCAAGCTGAAGAGGAGCATAGAAACCCTGGACGAGAAGTTTATCGTTGTGATGGTGACAGACGGCTTAATTATTTCTGTCCCGAGTTTGAAGAGCTTGGTGCTGACAGAGCAGAGTACTTCTCTGTATCTGCTGTGGCATCTGTCTCTCCAGAGCCTCTTCTTAGGAATCGGTTGGAGAAAAAAAAAAAAATCAGTGTGAGCGCCGTCCCAGTTGGACAGTGTCCATGAAACCACTAGACCTTCCTGCACCTCTATTTCCCAGTCCCACTCTTTTTGCCTGTCACACACAGACTCCATGCATAAATCATATTGCACAAACATGCACACAATCAGCTGCGAAATTTCACATTCTGTACGTTGTTCCACTCCACATGCATGCCTCCAGAGGGCGGGGGGGTTGGGATGGTGTGGTTTACTTCTAGCCTGAGAGAGCCACTGTTTGTCACTCAGCAGCATGACTTTTGGCCCCACTAAGCTCTGCAGGGCCCGAGCCCAGTCTGGAATAGAGAAGAATGGAAGCCTTCACGCAATGAAAGCCAAGTGGCAGGAAAAAAAAAAAAAACTAAAAAAAAAAAAGAAAGAAAGAAAGGAAGCAGTAAAAGGAATGCTTTCAGTCACACCAATCCTTAACATTATGGAACGCTTTTCTTCCTTGTGGCTCTGATTTACCAAAAGTGGACAGTAGTTACACCCAGTTCTGAGCGATGGTGGGTTTTTTTCCATCTTCTTTTCCTCTTGGATTGTTATAAAAGGCTCAGAAGGTGCCACTGAATGGGAGATTCAGAGGCTTTTTATTTGACAAACTGTCACCATGTTGTATGTGAGAACACAGTGAATGGAGAAAAAGTGTGTGTGTGTGTGAGAGAGAGAGAGAGAGAGAGAGAGAGAGAGGGAGAAAGTCAGGGAAAGAAATTTCATAAATTGAACAGACTGTTCTGTTTTTGTATCCATGGCAACAGAGCATACCACTGCTCATCTCTGCATTGTTATTACTCATTACCCTCAGAGCAACAGATTATATTCTAACCTTGTTTATTTCTCAGTTGCATCTTAGGAAAAAAAACAAAAAAAAAAGACGGGCGAGCTGTAATTACAATTTTTCACTTGGAGGACAGAGGCTCGATACAGTATCACCATCATCTTTCATCTCGTTGTATTTTTGGCCGATGGATCGTATGTGCACCAGTTGGGAATAATGATGGTGTTATATTCAGAGATCTTTATGTTCATCTTAATAAGCTTCCGTCTGATTCACGCTTTCAGTCTTACATTTTTAGCACTGTGCTGTGACTGTGTTCAAAGTGCCATATACTTCACGCAAATTAAAAGTGACAAAATATTCCTGCTTGTCTATGCGGCCTTACCGACGCCGTCATTTTGTCCTTGACGCTGATTTGGAGTCAAAGCACGCATTTTGGACTCTTAAAGGGGTCATATTTTACTAAACCCACTTTTATTATTTATTCTTCGGTACATGTATTTGTGTATTTGGACCCTAATAGTTCCAAAAGTTTGAATTTGAACCCTCCAAGTGCTGCAAAGCTATCTTTATATTCATTCACTGGAAATAAATCTTACCAAGTGTATTTTTCTCATTTCTAATCAAAATGTCTAATCACGGTTAAAATAAGACATAATCACCTAAAGAGTAACTTTTCAGTGAGATATAAGAACTTATTTTTCAACAATAGATCTTGAAAATCTTATTTCAAGAAATCTTACCGAGATAATTTTCACTTGTTCCATCGGCAGATTTTTTTTTTTGCTTAATTTACGATTTTTTTTTTTTTTGCTTCATTCAAGTAAAAGATTAGATTAGATTGGTAAGATTTAGATTTTTTCCAGTGTGCCGGCAAAAATCGAGTGGATTCCTACAACCCATTTTAATTCCTTCTTAAGTTGTTACGTTTTATAACAAGTTATGTCACGACATTTACACATATAAGGTCAAGACTTCTGACGAACATTTCTCGGAGTACGACATAATTGTTTGTCAGCAGCAGCGGTTGTTGTAAAAACAGAATATATGTCCAAACTTGGAGCTGATCACCTAAAATGTTCAGTTGTTGGTTGTATTAACGAACACAAGTGGCTGAACAGGACAGAGCAGCACAGCCAACAACCTGGAGGGGGCGGGGCATGAAGTGGCTCATTTGCATTTAAAGGGCCTGCGCTCAAAATGACCTTTCTGGTGTCATTAGTCAGAAATAGGGTTGAAGATGGACCTGTGGAGTTGAATTAATGAAGAATTCAGACCTAAGTATAGCATTTACAGTTTATGTAGACCACAGAGAAATGTTTTAAAATGCATAGTTCCATTTAGAAAGGCAAAATATCACTCCTTTAAATCAAGTATGTATCCAAATCGTTGAAAAAGAAGCTCGAAAAAAGGTGCATTTAAGACTGATTTTGTCTGCAGGAGTGTAATGCATTGTTGTATGAAAACAGAAATCGGTATACATTTATACAATTATTACCTGACGCGCTCTACACTCTTTGCTCGGTTCTGTGTGACAAACTCCAACGCTTCCAAACTTTAAATCCTCCAAGACCAAACATCTTTTACATGCACACAAATCCACTCTTTAACAATAAGCATCTGTGATCGCACTGGCGCTGACATTGATTGTGAGTGTGGGCAAGGTAAAAACATGCCCACACTCACCCGTATTCATGTTGTGGAGAAACCTTTGAACTGAAGCGTACTCTGTGCGAGTCCATTAGACAGCCTGAACGGAGAAACTCCAAGGATGTGTCTCATCGGGATTAATTATTTTTGATTCAGTTAGTTCCTCGGAATAATTTCTTCTTCACATAAAGCGGATACTTCAATGTTATTAAAATCTGTGAACAAATAGCTGCGGATGTTTAGAGCTTTGTTGCTTCCTGATCTAATGTCCTCCGTCAAATTGCTAAATGCAGGAAGTCTTTTTTTTTTTTTTTCTTTTTCCTCCATCAAGTTGCTGAGTGAAAAGAAGTCATCAAAGTCATAAAAACAAGTCTCCCACAGCTCAGGAGCTCACCCACTCGTGCTGTATCTGTCAAAAACAGCAGCTCAGGTAACCGCCGATGAAACAATCACAAGGGCATCAAGTGCTGTCACCGCTGCCTGTGTTTCCACTCATGGCCTTTGTTTGCTAATTCTGAGCTATCAAGACAGAGGGCTGATGCCTTTAGACACACCCCGCCATCCGAGCGCTGACGAGAAGCGCCGTCGGCCGCGTAAACAAATTAAAACTGCACTCGCAGACAGCAGCTGCATGTGAGAGATTATACGTGTCTTTTGTATCTTCGGAGAATAACTGCAAACAGCGGGGCAGGGGGAGTGACGCGAGTGGGTGTACTTTGATGTGACTTTGCTTAGAACCCTGATAACCCTAACCTCAGGATGTCCTGTTACCGAGCCCTGAGACGCTCTGAGATTAAGGATGCTTAAGGTGCATCGGAAAGGAATGTATTCCACGGAGTTAAATACTGAAAAGGTGGGGTTTTGCACTTGTCAAGATTTGAAGAGTTGGCGTAGAACGACACGAACTTTCACATTCAGTAATTTGACCTCCGTATCGGTGATGAAATAACCTGGGAAGAGATGAAAATAGCAAAAAAATACACTGAATAAAATGCAAAAACTAAGAAAATAAAGATGTGGAAGAGTGCATCTACCAAAGCCCTGCGTAATACATGGCATCTGAGAAAATACAACACATAATTGAATAGATTTCGCATGCGTACATGATATTTTAAGCTACATATACTTTTTTTTTGCAGAAGAAACATTATTTTTCAAATGTTTAACTCATCAGCTGTTTGCCACATTTCCAGAGAATTCAACAATGTGAAAATGTGTGTTGAATAAAATATATCGCAGCCATTTTAGAAAAAACAGAACAAGACATATGTAACGTTACCTACAGCGCCACCTGCTGCCAATGCTGTGCAGTCTCGATTATTTACTCCAGACTAGAGATGAAATGATTAATCGACTCAAGTTGCTTAAAAATAATTATTCGATTCCGATCTTTCTGAATCAAAAAAACGTTGGTTCGACTGTTGTGAGGCTAATGACGCTAGGATCGACACTAAGTACAACGTTTGTTACACTTTTTTGTTTTTTGTAAGTGGGATACAATCTGAGATTAAGGATGCCAAAGGTGCATCGGACAGGAATGTATTCCACGAAGTTAAATACTGAAAAGGTGGGGTTTTGCACTTGTCAAGATTTGAAGAGTTGGCGTAGAACGACACGAACTTTCACATTCAGTAATTTGACCTCCGTATCGGTGATGAAATAACCTGGGAAGAGATGAAAATAGCAAAAAAATACACTGAATAAAATGCAAAAACTAAGAAAATAAAGATGTGGAAGAGTGCATCTACCAAAGCCCTGCGTAATACATGGCATCTGAGAAAATACAACACATAATTGAATAGATTTCGCATGCGTACACGATATTTTAAGCTACATCTACTTTTTTTGGCAGAAGAAACGTTATTTTTCAAATGTTTAACTCATCAGCTGTTTGCCACATTTCCAGAGAATTCAACAATGTGAAATTGCGTGCAGCCATTTTGGAAAAAACAGAACAAGACATATGTAACATTACCTACAGCGCCACCTGCTGCCAATGCTGTGCAGTCTCGATTATTTACTCCAGACTAGAGATGAAATGATTAATCGACTCAAGTTGCTTAAAAATAATTATTCAATTCCGATCTTTCTGAATTGAAAAAACGTTGGATCAGCTGTTGTGAGGCTGATGACGCTAGGATCGACACTAAGTACTACATTTGTTACATTTTGTTTGTAAGTGGGATACAAATTGTGTTAAAGACTACAGTGCACATATTGTTTGTAGATTTCATCTGACTTATTTTATTGTTTATATAAATTCTCCATAGATCCAGCAATGCATTTGTGTCCTCCATAGTGGACAAGAGTTTCACTGCTTTACTTAAACAAAATAAAATAAAATAGTCCAATGCAAAATACATTCCATTCCAAAAAAAAAAAGAAAACGGCTCTGAAAACACTGTTGCATTATGGTGTTTCCAATAATAGCAATTATTTAGTGTTAAAAAAAAAAAAAAGCCAAAACTCACTTTCCTGGGTCTCAGGAGGATCTAGATGTTGTTATTTCTATATATTTACAGATATTTGTGTATACACTTCTATACTATTTTTATTGTTGTTGTTATTTCTACATAGCTATTTTTTATGTATCCTTTCACTTTTATACTTTTTGTGTTGTTTGTCACTTTCGGGCATATATTTTTTTACATTTTTACTATTTTTTTTTCTCTTTTTCAAATAATTGTTTAATTGAATTGAAGAAAATAATTGATAGATTAATTAGTTAGAAAAATAATCAATAGCTGCAGCTCTACTCCAGACATATTTATGGAAACAGAATAAAAAAAAAAAAAAGGAGAACAATTTCACAAACCGTATTATGCTCAAGTGTTTTCTTTCTTTTTTTTTCAGTTATTTACAGAGGAATATAGTGCAAAGAGGAAATGAAAACCTAATTTTTCAAGTAAATCTTGGTGTAGAAAACATATAACTTGATTGATCAGGTGTTTGATGTGTCCTCAGATACTCTGTTCAACATCACAGACATTTTAGAGGGAAAACGTCACCAGAGTAATACTTATTCTACCGTTTAGGCTCATGTATAATATAACATATAGCGCCACCTGCTAATGACACAATGCAGCCTATATCATTGTCACCAAAACAGGTTATAGAAACGCTTGAAATTTCCAACAGCTGGCTTCAAATGCATGCAACATTGACTAAAAACACAGCTGCTGTCCACAAATTCACTGAGCTGAGAAAAAAAAAACAAAAAAAAACTGTTGAATTGTCGTTTTACGGCAAGAAGGCCCTGGGTTCTATCCCAGCGTTGGCCATTTTTGCATGTTCTATCCAGGTCTGTGTGGGTTCTCGCCACCATCCAAACATGCATTTAAATAGGTAATCGCTCTAAACGGCCCATAGGTGTGAATGAACGGTTGTTGTTTGAACATGTCGCCCTGTGTTGAACTGGAAACACGGCCAGGGTGAACACCCGCTGGTAACTGGGAGGGTCTCCAGCATCCCAGAGACCCTCCAGAGGATTAACCAAATCAGAAAATGCATGAATGAATGTGAAAAAAAAAAACAAGCGTATGCCAATCTCCTGTTGCAGACAGCAGACAAGAACATGGACAGTGTTTTCTGTATTTTTTTCAGTACACAACACAGCCAAAAACACGGGGAAAAAAAAATAAGGAAAGCAGTAGTCGCTTCATTTGGACAGAAAACAAAGCATAAAATCTAAATGCACATAAAGGGAAGCATAAAAAACAAAAGGGCAAAAAAGGAACCACTGTAAAATATTGATTATCAGTGTTCATGAGGAGGGCATCACACTGACTCAGGCCAGTTTTTCACTGATACTTACTGTTAGAATATTGATGATTAATTAATTTTTTTTTTTTTTTTTTTTTTTTTACATCCCCTTAGAGCACAGGTGTCAAACATGTGGCCCAGGGGCCAAATTAGGCCTGCCAAAGGATCCAATCTGGCCGGCGAGATGAATTTACAAAGTGCAAAATGCAAAAATTACCCTGAAGATATTAACAGTCAAGGGCATCAAACTCAGAAATAACAGCATAATAACCTGGAAATAATGACATCAAATTTTCTTCTTGGTTTAATGTGAGAAAAATCATATGATATTATGCTTCTAAATAATGGCAACACAAATGTTTTCTCTTTGATTTATCGCAAAGAACATTAAATTCTGATGTCCTTTAACAATAAAATGTCAATAACCTGAACAAATATGAACAACCTGAAACGTCTAAAGAAAAATAAGTGATATTTTAACAATATTCTGCCTGTTTAGTGCCTTGGTAGATCTGAATCATAATGCACATGTAGAAATCGTAAGTTGAGGCATAATATTGTTCAAATTGTACTTACTTTTCTTCAGAAATTTCATTTTTCCAGTTATTCACATCTTTTTTGTTTTGGATAGAAGTAGTTTCATCATTTCATGTTATTTTTTGCACTAAATATTTTGGAGTTGTCATTATTTATAGGCTATTATGCTATTATTTTATTGGTCCGGCTCACTGGCGATCAAATTGGGCTGAATGTGGCCCTTGAACTAAAATGAGTTTGACACCCCTGCCTTAGAGTTTTATAGCCAAATACTTCTCTTTCACTGGTCATATTGAAACCTGAGCTGAATGACCATGAACTGAGAGATACCCAAGCTAAAGTAGTCTGGGCATGTCTTTTCCAGTTGTGCATTTTGTACATTTACACAACATTTATCAACTACACAGCAATATATAAATTTATTCGAATGTAGGGTCAAAACAGTCATGTCCCATCAGAGAGCGAACTTGAATTGATTGGTATTCCAACATTTATTTCAGTATAAAGCAGCTCCTTGTTTTGGATAATCCCTTATGGTCCAACTAAAGTAAAAATGTGGGTCTTTTATCAACACTAATCTGTCAAATTGTCTTTAAAATGTCCCATCAGAGAGATTTGGAATAAGCCAGATACAATAATTTACTTTATCGGCTGTAATTTGGAAGGACTTAGATGAGTTTCTTAATACAATATCATTACTGAATTTGCAGGTAAATTAATCCTTTAAGTAAAAAAAAAATCCACATTGATCTGCAGTTCAGTCAGTTTATAGCAAAGTCAGTCTCATTTCGATGATTTTAGCTGAACTCAGTTTGCATATCATCATTTCATTCTTCTGAAAAAACAAGAAATCTAAGAATTCCTTCAGTTTGTACTCATTAGAATTATACCCAGATGCCCCCCCCCCCACACACACACACACACACACTATGTCTGAATGTGTTCATGAGGTTCAGTTTAACAGAGAACACAGCGAGCGCCTAAGCTAACGCTGGCGCTATTTCACTGGGGTTGCACTTCACATATTTTTTAGGATCTCCTAATGACTCGTGCCTATTTGAGCTCCTAAGGCCCTTTATTGAGCCATTTCCTTTTAATTTAAGCCAACCATTTGTGAAGATAGCTGGTGGGCACTGAGATAAAAAAAAAAAAAAAAAAAAAAGCCTTTAAATATGGGCTTAAGCGCAAGCACAGCTGAAGAAATATAGACCTGCTCGGGATCCGCCTACAGGCCATTATTTACGTAGTAGATGCGAGCGCTACGATAGGCCCCCGGGAGGCATTGAGCTACTGGTAAGTGGCACTATCCCCAGCAGACCAGTAAGTATAAATCAATGGCACATCCCACTAGATGATGGAAGGGGTGATATTTGGGTAACATTCATCACTGTCCTTAAAGAACATCGGCGCTCTGACACCATCAGATGTTAACGGTGACGAGAAAGGACAGTCAAGGTTGGTTTTGTAGTTTTCGAAAACAAGGACTATTTCTGTTTTCCGAGCACACACCCAGGCCACATTAACTGCCATGGCAACCCGACGTCGACATTATATCATAAGTTATTGTAGCGCGGAACACAGTGTGACATTAGGTGCATGTGCTGAATGTCATCTCCCGCAGTACAAGCTGGAATCTTTCTCCCAGCCCTTTTAAATGTGACGAATTTGCCAGGACCCCTGATTCATACGCCCTCTCTGCAACTGTTCCTCATCCCTGTGCAGATCATAAATCCTTGGTCATAGTGTAGGTGAACTTGTCACATGACTCCCTGCAGTGGGCCACTACCCCTTAGCGCAACTGTCTGCCCTCCCTGACCGTATTTCATGAGTCAAAGCCCGGCTCTGGAGGCATATAGCGAGATTTATGCATTTTAATTGGATTGGCTTCACGGCCCCATGCTGAGAGCGGTTCTTTGAGGTATAAAGGATTGACGTTGTGTTCTCTTCACCACTTTTACCCTCTTGTGTATTTCAGAGAGCCAGTTCAGGAGGTCTTGGTTTTGGACTTTATGGTAATAAGGTGCCCATGATGTGATATTAGGTTCAGATCGCTTGACTGGAATGACCAGTTTTGGATGCAGGGGGCTCTTCCTCGTCACTCCGCTCCAGCGCCCAGAAGCCATATATTGTGTTTCGTGTGAGCAGATCAGGGGCAAAGCCAATCTCCTCAGGCATCCATCTGGAATGAAAAATATGTGTGCTTAAGAAATAAGAGAAAATATAGGAGGGAAAGATTGGAAGACAAATCGAATCGCCCGGGTAAGTAACATGGATGCTGTACGACTTGGCTGCCCTTGCGACACAGCAAGTGAATTTCAGAGCAAATTACGTCTGCCTACTTTAGAGACCCCTACACGGATTCCCATCATGGAGGCTTGTCAGTGCGAGGTGAGGTGCAGAGGCTCTGCAGATCACATCATTTGCCATCCTGCCTGGGCAAAGCCCCCAGTTAAAGGAAGCTTTTTAGTGCAGACATTGTGGCGGGCGACGTCTCAGCCATCATCCACCTCCCCGAACAAAGAAATCATCACACAGTAAATCCATCACCCAGTTGTAGATGCACTCCCTGCCCTTCTCTCTGTTTCCATAGCTTTGTCTCTTTTTTTTTTTTTCTTCTCTCTCTTTCTTCTTCTGTCGCCTTGTCTTTCTCTCTCTGACCGAGCCCTCCCCGAATGGAGGATTGTGATGGATAGAGCCTGCATCCGCTGCACAGCCCGCCAGCCCAAGAGACCTTAGGGTCCCCTCACAGCGAGTACCACCCACCGCATCAATACCTCTGTCATGCAGCGAATAGAAAACAGACTCACATGCAGCACACACCTACAGAGCATGCAGGCACAAACATCAACATCTGTTGCCGCCGCACACTTCTAAAGTAAAGGGAATGAAATCAGCCGTACTGTCATACTGACACACATACACACACACACACAGACGTCTGCTCTATATAACATCTTGCCAACCCCCCCCCTCCCCCCAACATATACACAACGGCTCATCAGGCAAGAAAATCAAAAGAACGCTCTCCCCAGACTCAAGGAGCACTGCGGCTGTTATTGTACCAGAGCCCCTTAATGATCAGCATCTGTTCCCCTCTCTGCTAGCGTTAGCTGAGCTGCCACTAAACAAGGCTTTTGTGCCATACTTCATCCCCCAAGTTTCCTCACTTTAAGTTGACTGGAAGGAGGGGAAGAAAAAGAAAAACCACCCGTGGATGTTGATGGTCCCCCTCGCTCTCTCTTTTTTCCCCGAACCCCCGCAGAAAATCCTGCTGACTCTGGGCAAAATATGATTTAAAGAGGTGCTTGTTTGAGAGACATATTAGACATATAGTACGCTTTTGCGAGGTTATTTCTCAACGTAAGCAAATATTTTCTTGGGTTTGTCCTACACTGTAGCTCCGAGTCATACATTATTTGCTGGAGGCCAAGACTGTGTGCATGGGCTGGAATGTCCAGAGGCAGAACTGGTGGTTAATATACAGTACCAGTGCTCCATGTAATGTATGTAGACCTAAAGGGGAAGTTTAGCTTAGCTTCTACCTGAGCTGGTTTTTAACTAGCTGTCAGTGCTAATTAGCCACCTACCTTTTAAATATTTGTAACTTTCCTCAGCGCTGGAATGTTGTTTCTCTGATTCTTATTAGTATTCAAGTAAAGCTGTCAAAACTCAAAAAGTTCCACGCCAGATAATCCCAGCAGGGATGACAGTGTTTGGCGATGTTCTCCCCACTTTTTTTTATTTATTTTTTATTTCCTTAAATCAATGCCCAGGAGGGTGGAAAACAGGACAATCCCTTTGGGAAATCAGGAAGTCTCAAAGCTGACCGACAGTGTTGGAATGCAGTAATTATGTTTAGTTAATAAACCAGGATGACACTCTCTGATGCATGTCCTCACGTTTTACTTAGAACAGACTGTTTTTAATGCACGTGTCATATTTTGGGTAGGTGTTTTTTTGTTACTGTGGGTTGTATGATATAGACAGTGAAGGTCCTGAAAGTAGATGTAAGTTGCGCTGGGAGTTTGCCATCTGTTTTGATGACATACAGGGTGGGGAAGCAAAATTTACAATATTTTGAGGCAGGGATTGAAAGACAGTGTATGACCAATTAGTTTATTGAAAGTCATGAGAATTTATTTGCCACAAGAAAATGTACATAATAGAAAATGTTTTTATTCTATGTGTCCTCCTTCTTTCTCAATAACTGCCTTCACACGCTTCCTGAAACTTGCGCAAGTGTTCCTCAAATATTCGGGTGACAACTTCTCCCATTCTTCTTTAATAGTATCTTCCAGACTTTCTGGTAATAGTTTTGCTCATAGTCATTCTCTTCTTTCCATTATAAACAGTCTTTATGGACACTCCAACTATTTTTGAAATCTCCTTTGGTGTGACGAGTGCATTCAGCAAATCACACACTCTTTGACGTTTGCTTTCCTGATTACTCATATGGGCAAAAGTTTCTGAAAAGGTATGGATAATAGTGTTAGGTATGATTATGACATCAATATGTGTTTGGTTTCAAAACAATTGATGTAGTGCCTGCTGAGAAAAAACAACTAAATGTTCATTGTAAATTTTGCTTCCCCACCCTGTATACTGGTACAACTTTTGTGTTTTTGAACTTTTCCATGGAGCTGTTTCATCATAGTTGCATGTAGATATACACCGTTCAGCCATAACATTAGGACCTGTCAGTGGGATAATTTAGGCAGCTCTATCTTATACCTGTATGTTTACTTTGGTTTTAAGCCAAATAATTATTCTTTTTCTTTTTTCCCCAAAGCATGCACAAATTTCACAAACTAAGCCAGTGGCACCATTCCAATGAACAAATTCCTCTGATTCGCCTCAAATTTTAAGCCTTTTGCAATAACAACCTATCAAAATGGTGAGTTTTCGTCCAATTATTTCAATGGCTTCCTATATATTTTCACAAAATCTGAAGCTCCAGATTGGGTACATATGTTTATCACATTCAACACACAACAGGAACTTAAATGAACCTTGAACCTTGATACAGTTTTGGTTTTAAATATGCCTTTTTTTTTTTTTTTTTTTGCCATTTTCCTTGTGCTGCTGCTATAACATTACATGTTTGCACTGTGACCCGATAATTGCTACTTGCAGCTTTAATTAATGTGATTTATCCCTGTCAGTTATTACACTGGTCAACAACAAATTAATTGTTTAAGTTTTTTGAGCTGATTTAAGATAATTTTGGTGTGCTGAATCCAAAAATCACATTAATTTTGCTCAATCAGGTCAAATTTCTGAACTATGCTACATATTGGCTTTTTAACATTTTTGCTTACATTTATGGGCATTTTCACATCATATGATACAAAATTCTTTCATATTTCTTGCAATAAACGAGTTCTGAAGATTTTACTTTTGCCAATTTATGATTAATGGTTTTTTAATATTACAGGTGAATGAAATGGCTTCGGCTAGAAGATCTTGCAAAAATAAGCCTGACGTATTCTGCTACATCTGTGGTGAATACACCATTGTACCTAACAGGAATCAAGTCACAAGTTTCATAAAGTGTGCTCACCAATCTTATTTTGGTATTAAACTTGGTGACCAAGATAAAGTTTGATCGCAGATTGTGAGAAGATCAAATTTTTCAAAAATTAAAGTAGCAAAAAAAAAAAACCTGACCTGATTGAGAAAAACATATGTCATTTTTGGATTTAGCGGTGCAAAAACTGTCCTAATTCAGTTGAAAAAACCTAGACATCTTGCAAAAAAAAACATTTTTTCTAACCCAGTGTTATTTATTCATTCAGTTTCTTTTGTTTTTTTTTTGCTTATGTGCATGTTATTATGGTAAAAATCATGAATAAAAATGGCGCCTCCTCTTCTACAGCTCAGTAAAAATATACCCGACAACAAAGATCCATAAATCCTTCCACATGTTCTTAATCAATCCCTTTCTTCTTCTTCTTCTTTTTTTATCTTTGACTGGTTCTGAATCTGCTCTTAAACAACTATTGGTTTTACACAGACTATACAGGTCAGTCTTTCTGCACATTCAGCTGTTTTCGGGTGCCTTACCTCTTCCCGCTTTAGTCCCTTCTTGCACTTGGCTTTTATGGACTGATGTAAATTTTCTTTCATGGCTGCGGCGGAATCACTGTTGATCCTTATCTTCCCCTCGTAAAGCCGTGAATTTATTGTCAGCAAAAGGCTTTTTAGTGCCCAAAACTGGCTGTGGTGGCAAATTAGTGTTTGAAAAGAGAAAATTATCTAAAAGCAACAGTGAAAGTTATTGACCATGTTGGGGTGTGATTGTATTCCTGTTGAGCCGGTCTTAGACACCTGCGGCCCTTTGGACTGCTCATTCTGGATCCTTTTGTTGGCCGAGCAGAACGGAACAACAGGGGGGCATTTTAGATTGATTCACACTGACTAATTTATGATTCATATCGGCCACCTGTGGCTCTGTGTGCGGTTTATTGGGGAGTTGAGAGAATGCACTTTGACCAAAGAAAGAAAAAAAAATATAATGAAAATGAAAAGCTATTGGGATGCTGCTGGGTTAAAACTGTAATTTTGTTTCATGGTCATGTTTTCAGTTATTCGTATTGAATGGTTTCCTCTTTTCTTCTTCTACAGTTCTCAACAAATGGCTTTGTCCCTGCATTTTCCAGTGATAAAGACCCAAAAACATCTACTGATGTAAAATGTTCAATAACTGCTGGACCATGAATCCTATCAAATACATGTGAATAATCGGTGTAAAATACAGGTTGTCATCTTTTCATGGTCATCAAATATGACCCGTTTGGACGTTCAGAGGCTCCGTAGTGAATATAGAAACACCGTCATCCTTTACAACATTGATTCACCTGTAAAACCCACAGAGTTTGACAAATGAAAGTGGATGGAGAGACTTGTTTATGTTCATATTTTACTGAAAAAGTTATGTTTTCTTCAGTTTTCTCTATTGACATAATAACCCTCAACTTTAATCTGAAATTTTATGAACATCTACCTGCATGATCAGTAAATTAAATACAGGAAAATGCGCGATTTCCACTGAAAACAAGGCAAAATACAGAAGATAATATAATAAATGGTGATAAATCTACAAATCAAATTGTATTTATATACTGCCAAATCGTAACAAAAGTTATCTCATGACATCAAAAACAGACTCTGAAATGTCCTTTGAGCAGACAGAAACCTCGAGCAGACCCCGACCCCAAAAGTAGCACTGGTTCTTTACAGGTTGAGAAAATATGGCTGATTATCAATACATGTAAATAATCGGTGTAAAATGCAGTTTGTCATGTTTTCATGGTCATCAGATATGGCCCGTTTGGACGTTCAGAGGCTCTGTAGTGAATATAGAAACACCGTCATCCTTTACAACATTGATTCACCTGTAAAACCCACAGAGTTTGACAAATGAAAGTGGATGGAGAGACTTGTTTATGTTCATATTTTACTGAAAAAGTTATGTTTTCTTCAGTTTTCTCTGTTGATATAATAACCCTCAACTTTAATCTAAAGTTTTATGAACATCTACCTGCATGATCAGTAAATTAAATACAAGAAAAACATGTGATTTCCACTGAAAACAAGGCAAAATACAGAAGATAATATAATAAATGGTGATAAATCTACAAATCAGCTTGTATTTATATACTGCCGAATCGTAACAAAAGTTATTTCATGACATCGAAAGTGGACTCTTAAACGTCCTTTTAACAGACAGAAACCTTGAGCAGACCCCGACCCCAAAAGTAGCACTGAGTCTTTACAGGTTGAGAAAATATGGCTGATTACACTGGGTTACAAAAAAATGTTTTTTGCAAGTTGTCTAGGTTTTTTCAACTGAATTAGGACCATTTTGCACCGCTAAATCCAAAAATGACATCTGTTTTTCTCAATCAGGTCAGGGTTTTTTTTGCTAATTTGATTTAGAAAAATTTGATCTTCTCACAAAATTGATTACATTTTTGTGACTTTATCAGTTGATTTTTTTATATAGTTCTAACCCAAAATAGGTTTTAAGAGAAAAAAATAATTTTCTAACAGGATGTATTTATTAAGTGTTACAAACTGTAGCAGAATACGTCAGGCTTATTTTTGCAAGGTCTTCTAGTCGAAGCCATTTCATTCACCTGTAATATTAAAAAAAACATTAATGATAAATTGGCTAAAGTAAAATCTTCAGAACTCGTTTATTGCAAGAAATATGAAAGAATTTCGTATCATATGATGTGAAAATGCCCATAAACGTAAGCAAAAATGTTAAAAAGCCAAGATGTAGCATAGTTCAGAAAGTTGACCTGATTGAGCAAAATTAATGTGATTTTTGGATTCAGCACACCAAAATCAGCTCAAAAAACTTAAACAATAGATTTGTTGTTGACCAGTGTAATTAATACATGTAAATAATTGGTGTACAATGGAATTTGTCATCTTTTCATGGTCATCAGTTAGGACCCGTTTGGACGTTCAGAGGCTCCTTAGTGAATATAGAAACACCGTCATCTACAACATTGATTCACCTGTAAAACCCATAGTTTGACAAATAAAAGTGAATGCAGAGACTTGTTTATGTTCATATTTTGCTAAAAAAAATGATGTTTTCTTCAGTTTTCTCTGTTTTGATATAATGCCCTTTGGATTTACAAAGCTTTATGAGCACCTAATGGTTAATTAAATGTGGGAAAGTACTGTATTTTCACTGGAAAAAGCAAAAGGTAATATTGTAATAAAGGGCAATAAATCACTTGGTAATGGTTAACCCATAAAGACCTGGTGCTACTTTTGTGGCAGTTTCTAAATGGTGTTTTCTCTATTTTTAACTGATTTATCACCATTTATTCTAATATTATGTTTCGTATTTTGCATTCTTAAGTCAAAATCAGGTGTTTTCTTATTTTTAATTTACTGATCATGTCGATGTTAATAAAAACTCAAATTCATGTTGAGGGTTATTATATGAAACATGGAGAAAATGGGAGAAAAAAAAATGACTTTTTCAGTTAAATCTATCAAACAAAGTGTCTCCATTCACTTTTATTGATCCAACTCAATGGGTTTTACTGGCGAATCAATGTTGTAGAACAGGGGTGTCAAACTCATTTTAATTCAGGGTCAGCTAAATTTGATCTGCAGTGGGCCGAACCAGTAAAATAATAACATAATAATATATAAATAATGTCAACTCCAAACTTTTCTCTATGTTTTAGAGCAACAAAAGTAAATTTACATTATGAAAGGGTTTACATCTACAAACTATCCTTTCAAACAATGTGAGTAACATGAACAAACTGAACGAATAAGTGTAATTTTAACAATATTCAGCCTCAGTTTATCATTTCCACATGTTCATTATAACTTACAGATCACAGTGGATCTACAAATACACAAAACATTTATAACAGACAGAATCTTAAAATTGTACGCACTTCTCTTAAGACACTTCAGGTTGTTCATATTTCTTCAGGTTATTCGCATTTTTTGCGAAATTAAACTGTTTTAGTGTAAATACATGAAAATATTTACATTTACAAAGAGAAAAAATTGAAGTTGTCATTATTTATATGTTATTATGATCGTATTTGACTGAATCCTGCCAGATTGAATTGGTCTGAATGTGGAACCTGAACTAAAAGGATCGTTAATATCTTAGTGTAATTTTTGCATTTCACAAATTCATCCCAAGGGCTGGACTGGACCCTTTGGTGGGCCGGATTTGGCCCCCGGGCCGCATGTTTGACACCTGTGATGTAGAAGATGACAGTGTTTCCACGTGCACTAAGGAGCCTCTGAACGTCCAAATGGGTCATATCTGAGGACCATGAAGAGATGACAAACTGTATTTTACACCAAGTATTTAGATGGATTAATAAGATTGTAGTTATTTAACTTTTATATCAGTAAATGGTTTTGGTCGCCAGTGGATGTTTGGGTCTTTATGGGTTAAACATCCAGTGGTCTTACTGTGTGGATCTTTCCTGACTGTTTCTTCTGTGATTTCTTGCCTTGCAGAACAAAGACCCGGTCCACGACATGCTCCTGGACGTCATCACCTGGGTGGGCATCCTCCTGTCTCTGGTCTGCCTCCTCATCAGCCTCTTCACTTTCTGCTTTTTCCGCGGCCTCCAGAGCGATCGCAACACCATCCATAAGAACCTGTGCATCAGCCTGTTCATCGCAGAATCCCTGTTCCTGGTGGGGATCAACCGAGGCGACCAGCCGGTGAGATTATTACTGATGCCCTACAAGCACATTTAGGAAGTGGATGCATTTTTAGACGGCACAAATTGGATTGAAAACCATTTGAGAGGCATCTATTGTAACTTTGGAAGTAAGAAAACTGTAAAACTGATGAAAAAAAATCAAGTACTTAATAGTCGAGGGAGTTTTATCCATGTTTTGGTCACTCGTATAATGCTGTTTGCTCCACTATTGTCTGCACCAACTGGAGCTATTCATTTCATTCCACAGCTTTGTTGAATTCTGTTCTGATCCATTTGGTCCATTATTTATGTTGTTCGGGTCAATGTTTCCCAATTTTCCAGTTGGGACCCAAAATGGGAAGCTGAGCTGTTTTTATTAAATCATCTATTTTCTGAGGAAAATATGCAGCTATATAATAAGATATTATTTTATTATATAGCTGCATATTTAAGAAAAGTGATTTATGCATAATATGTAAGGTCATTTAGCTGATTAAATGCAATGCAAAGATGATGCACAGAGATTCAAGTGCTTCAGAAATGAATAGATTTAAAAAAAAAAAAAAAAAAAAAAAAAAGATTCATTTGAAATTAAATGATTCCATTCTTTCCTTAATTCATTTAAGTGATGTAAAGAGATTAAAACATTAAAAAAGATTCACAGACATAACATCACACAAAAAGAGGCTTAAACAGAAAGTAAAATGAAGTGGATTATTAAATGTGGTGGAAGCAATGAATTGATTTTCAAATGGCTGAAATAATTTTTATATCAATATTAATTGGCCAAAATAGTTTCCTTTCTTTGAGAACAAATTTAAAAAAGTCCTTCATTCATTTCATTTATTTATTTGTTTCAATCAGAATAAAAACACAAAACTTCCATTTGTACAAGGAACTAATAGTAGAGCAAATAAATAAATAGAGTTCAAAACAATATAGAAATTGCCATATACACTAGTAATAATGAAAATAAATTCAACATGCATTGCTCTAAAAGGAGTGGGAAGAAGAAAACATATTAAATCCCACCCCCACCTCTCATTTATAAAACATAACACATGACTTTTTCTTCCTTAACCCTTTCATGCACAGTGGTCACTCCAGTGGACAGTTCTTCTCCAGCCGTTCTCTTGTAGCTTCATGGGTTTAGTTGTTTTAGTTCCATATCAGCCAACACAGTGGATACTTATGCATCATCCCATACACTGTAATTCATACCGTTACTGTAACTTTGCTGTTCTTGATTGGTTCTTGAGTGGAAATCAATTGTTAATTGTTATTTTTTGCATATTATCTCCATGAAGTGAGTAATAACTAGTATTAGAATATGTTAAAATGTGAGGAAACATCAGATTAGCTGCATTAAACATGGTTTCATTTCACTGTTTTCATATCACCATCATACTGGGTTTTAAATACATGTTACTTTGCTTCAAGAATAAAATTCATGGTGTAGCTGAGTGGACATTTTTGTAAATCTATGAAAAAAAAACTCAATCTCATTGTTTTTTTCATGCCTAAGGAGGAATAAAAACACTCTCAAAAAAAAAAAAAAAAAAAAAAAAACCTCAACTATAAGGTTCTCATAATTCATGCATGAAAGGGTTAATGATAAAGTTCCATCTGTTTAGAGTCCTAATAATGTAAATAACAGATAGTACACAGATTAGGTAGAATTAGGGAGCTTGTCATAAATCGTTTTAAGGTTGACTAAGGCCACTTTTGCACCACCTTTACACCTTAATCCAAACCAGATTTACAGATATGAAACCTCCCCTAAACTACATGCAGACTTATTTAGAAAGGTGCAGCAGACGCTCATTAACCCATAAAGACCCAGTGCTACTTCTGTGTCAGTTCCCAAATGATTTTTTCTCTATATTAATATTTCTTAAACAATTTATTAAAATTTATTTTAAAAAAAATTATACTCTAGATTTTTTATTTTTATTTTTTTAAGTGTTAATTGGGTATTTTCCTATATTTAATTCACTGATCATTTAGATGTTCATAATAGCTCAGAGTAAATTCAAAGGTTATTATATCAACACAGAGAAGAGCGAAGAAAAACGGACTTTTTCTTTAAAATCTCTCATTAATTGAACATAAACCCGGTGTGTCCATCCAAAATCATTGATCCAACTCCATGGGTTTTACGGGTGAATCAATGTTGTAGAAGATGATGGTGTTTCCATGGTAACTGTGGAGCCTCTGAATGTCCAAATGGGTCATATGTGATGACCATGAAAAGATGACAAACTGCATTTTACACCAACTATTGACTTGGATTGATAGGATTAGTCAATCAACAGGGATTAGACAGGTTAGATCAGTAGATGGTTTTGGTCACCAGTGGCTCTTTGGGTCTTTATGGGTTAAACTGCTGTGTGTGAGTGAAACTAAACCACATGTATATAAAGTAAGAGATTCATAGTCTTTGGTTGAACTTTCAGTTGTGAAAACAACCGAAGTCCTGCATCAGTATTGTACAGTCATGAACAACTCGCATTGAAGGTCATGTCATATACGACGTGTGTAATCGGAAAAATATCTCGGGACAATTATTGAGTCACAATTGAATTTCGGAGCAAATTGTGAAACCATGTGCAAAAACAACAGCCGCGGCATTTGTTTTGCTTTGAAAAAACTGCCCTTTTACCACCTCGACAAAACCACACTGACCTTAATCTATTTATTTTCGTTGGTGTCATGGTTTGGAAAGCGATCTTTAAAGAAGAGAAACTGAGTCAAATGGGTAAATGGTCCAGTTGACTGATTGTAACCCAGCATCACTTTATACAAGACATTTACAGAATGGAACAGTCTGAAAAACTGGACTAAAATAGATTTGTTCCAGCAGCCAGAAGAACAGACCATAGCCGTATTCTACACATACTGGTTGTTTATTAATTAAATAACCAGTGTGTAGAGTTTTTAAGTGTCATTTTAATTGATTTTATTGGAGAGTTTTAGGATAAGGCAGTCTTTTATTAGTCCCACAGTGGGAGGAACGTAAACAGATATAGTAATAAATGAATTAATGCAAAAGGAAAGAGCAGCAACACACATAGTAAACTGTTTAGTAGTACTAGTAGTAGTTTTATTTCGAGCACATAGAATCATCAGATAACAAAGAATCATACAACATGGTCAAAAAAATAAATAAATAACAATTTTCTGCTTGAAGAGGAGTAGGAAGAAGTACAACTCATTGACTCCCACCCCCTTTTTACAAACTAATAATCAAACTAGATCTGCTTCCTTTGCTTTAACACACATTTTCCTCTGTATATTTTTACAATAACACAAAACATCCACACAAACCATTCATACACACTTTTTTAGTCACCTCACACACAATCAGATTTGCGTAATCAACCGTTTTTAATATAAACGCTAATATTTATATGCACTTTAAATATTTACTCCAAATACAATGATCAATAAATGTGATATCTTCTTTTCATGATAACCAATTAACTACAATAATATCTTATTTTATGTGTACTTCTGTAATGTTCTATATTTTGTTATTGCAGTGGATTTATATATTCTTTTAAATGCACAAATTGAAGAAGACATTTTTAAGTTTTGCTCCAGATTATTCCACAGATGTACCCCTCTGACAGAGATACACTGGCTTTTTATGTTTGTTCTGCACTTAATTTTCTTGTAGATTTCAGTTCCCCTTAAATTCTAATTACTTTGCCAGTTTCTTCATAACACTGGTCAACAACAAATTTATTGTTTAAGTTTTTGGAGCTGATTTCGGGTAATTTTGGTGTGCTGAATCCAAAAATCACATTAATTTTGCTCAATTAGGTCAACTTTCTGAACTATGCTACATATTGGCTTTTTAACATTTTTGCTTACATTTATGGGCATTTTCACATCATATGATACAAAATTCTTTCACATTTCTTGCAATAAACGAGTTCTGAAGATTTTACTTTTGCCAATTTAGGATTTATGGTTTTTTTAATATTACAGGTGAATGAAATGGCTTCGACTAGAAGATCTTGCAAAAATAAGCCTGACGTATTCTGCTACATCTGCGGTGAATACACCGCTTGTGACTTGATACCTAACAGGAATCAAGTCACAAGTTTCATAAAATGTGCTTACCAATCTTATTTTGGTATGAATTATTATATTTTGTGAGAAGATCAAATTTTTCACAATCAAATTAGCAAAAAAAAAAAAAAGACCTGATTGAGAAAAACAGATGTCATTTTTTGATTTAGCGGTGCAAAATGGTCCTAATTCAGTTGAAAAAATCTAGACAACTTGCAAAAAACATTTTTTTGTAACCCAGTGTAATAATACATAACAGAGTACAAACAGAAATACATAAATGATAGCAATAACAATACTGTGCAAATATAGTGTTTTTTACTAGTGAACATGAAAAAAAAACATACGAATGAAAACAAGAAAATGCATTTTTAAGATGTAACCCCAGCGCCCTACCATTTTATATATATATATAGTACACACCTGAAAGCCGTGGATGTGACATTATAACCATCTCATACCACGTTCTATTCAGAGTCTAAGGCTATTTCTGCCGCTTCGACATGACCAGGTTGTTGTGATTTTCACCCCTTTTAATCCAGTTTTCACCTCGCTCTTGAGGAACCAGGTGAATTATGCTTCCAACAAGCGACAACTTTCTTAGGTGTTAAAATGATCTGTTAACCTCTGCAATTCTGTCAGTGTTGCCATGGTAACGCTACATATTGCTTGTAGTAGTATCCACATGATATACATCCATGTAACCAGAAGAACATCAGCTAAAAGCTCACCAACATTAATTTTCAGAAAACGGAACACAGTCAAACAAAAAACACTTAAGTGGGTAAAAATCGTAAACAAGCTAACAGTCTGAGACAAACTAAGCTAACACTGAGAAGATCCAACAATACAAGTGTTATTTCTCTACCAATAAAACTCACTTAACGAGACAAAGACGAGCAAAAATAAAGGTCACTGTTAGTGCAAATTTTGTCCTCCTTTTGCCGTTTTTGATCCTAACTTGGTTTTATATGAATGGAGTTTCTGCTCTCCGCTAATCCATTGTTTTGCGTTACATTAAAATGTTTCAGACTAGAAACAAATGCACCAAAGTTTGACACATTCATTCGACAAACATCATATGTGTAAATATGACGTGGACAAATTCCAGCAGCAAAAAAACTATCTCTGTCCCAATTGAGCACTGTTTTTTTTTTTTTTTATTATTATGCGGAACTTGTCGCATGATGCAGGACTTCAGCTCTTCATACAACAAACCCATCCCTTGGCTGAAAAAAAACGTAAACATGTCCACCAAAACTCCTCCCAAAACTGGCATCTGTTTTAATATTCATCTGAATGAACGTCTTCCTTAAGTAGAACATGCTTACTTCATTGCTTGTTTTCAAAACGTAGTTAGTTTCATTCCTCCTGTACTTGTTGCAGTTATGATATATAGGCAGACTAATAAAGCACAGTACAGTCAGCTTTGCACTTTCAGGAAAAAAAAGAAGTCGCAATGAGGTCAAACACTGAAAGACATACTTCTGCTAGTACTTCCTATTAGCACGTTGATTTCATACATCCTCAAACAGACATCACATTATTGTCTTTAACCCATAAAGAGCCAGTGCTACTTTTGTGCTAGTTCCCAAATACATTTCTCTCCAGATTTGACCTTCTTTAAAGTGATTTATCACCATTTATTATAATATTATCCTCTGTATTTTGCGTTTTTTTCAGTGAAAATCTGGTATTTCCCTATATTTAATTCACTGATCATGTAGATGTTCATTAAAACACTGACTGAAGTTGAGGAAACAGAGAAAACTGAAGAAAAAGTGATTTTCTTCAGCTAATATATCATTAACTGAACATAAAACAAGTGTCCATCCACTGTCATTGAACCAACTCCATGGGTTTTACTGGTGAATCAATGTTGTAGAAGATGACGGTGTTTCCATGGCAACTACGGAGCCTCTGAACGTCCAAATGGGTCATATCTGATGACCATGAAAAGATGACAAACTCAATTTTACACCAATTATTTACATGTATGATAGGATTAGTGGATCAACAAGTATTAAATATTTTCATTGCAGGTGGATGTTTGGGTCTTAATGGGTTAAAGGAGTGATATTTTACTTTTTTTTTTAATGGAATTATGTATTTTAAAGCATTTCGCTGTAGTCTACATAAACTGTAAATGCTATACTTGGGTCTGAATTCTTCATTAATTCAACTCCACAGGTCCATCTTCAACCCTATTTCTAAGTAATGACACCAGAAAGGTCATTTTGAGCGCTGGCCCTTTAAATGCAAATGAGCCACTTCACACCCCGCCCCCTCCAGGTTACCGACTGTGCTTCCTGTCCCATTCAACCACTTGTGTTCGTTAATACAACCAACAACTGAACATTTTAGGTAATCAGCTCAAAGTTTGGACATATTTTCAGTTTCTACTACAACCGCTGCTGCTGACAAACAGTTATGGCGAACTCTGAGAAATGTTCGTCGGAAGTCTTCACCTTATATGTGCAAATGTCGTGACGTAACTAGTTTTAGACGTAACAAACTAAGAAGGAATTAAAACAGGTTGTAGAAATCCACTCGATTTTTGCCAAAATGTATATAAAGATAGCTTTGCAGCACCTGGAGGGTTCCAATTTAAACTTTTGGAACTATTACGGTCCCCAAACACGCAAATAAATGTAGCAAAGACTAATAAAAGTGGGTTTAGCAAAAATATAACCCCTTTAAAGCAGATTCTTTTACAATAACTGAATTTCACTCTGGTGTCTGAACGTTGGACTGTCGTTATGCAAAGCTCTGACCCTGTGAAGTTCAAGAAGATAACGCCCTGGCCCTACACCTTTCCCTTCCATAACATTTTATGAGAGTGATTCACAGCCCAGCTCTGAGATCACTCTCCTGAACTGCAATTAATGTCCACTCAACCTTTTAGTTATTTAATTGAATCCATTTCAGTGACAAAATACGCCAGTTATGTTCAACTGTGCCAATAATTAGATCAATCCATGTAAGTAATGTAAGTTATTATTGTAAGAAAGTGCAGGTGCATACATGTGAACGCCAGTCTGCTGGATAGAGCGTCTCCTCTGTCACCTCTAAAAGTGTGTAATTACTAGGCACTGGCACCTGGCCGCCGTAGAAAATGCAATGAGCAGCTCTTGGACTGTTGACTTCACATCTTCATATCTGTGTTTGATCTGTGCCAGCGACAGCAAACAAGAGCACATGGACTCGGTGGCTGCAGCGAACGTCTGCCAGTCGCTACAGGCAAACATCCAGTCATTTCAGCCAAACAAAGCTTAGCGTTGCTAATTGTTGGAAGGCGGCAGACGTAGAGAGGTCAAAGAAACGCTGCCTGGCCACTCAGATGTCAAGCTTTGCCAGACGTATTATGCCATTTTAATCCCTCGTGATGTCAAAATCTCCAAAATGCTCATGTTTTCTTCTCTGTCACTGTCAAACCTTCCCAGATTGCCTGCGCCGTCTTCGCCGCCCTGCTCCACTTCTTCTTCCTGGCGGCGTTCACGTGGATGTTCCTGGAGGGCGTGCAGCTCTACATCATGCTGGTGGAGGTGTTCGAGAGCGAGCATTCGCGCAGACGGTACTTCTACCTGGTGGGATACGGAGTTCCTGCGCTTATTGTGGCTGTTTCGGCTGCGGTGGACTATCGCAGCTACGGGACCGACCGAATGTAAGTACACGTGGAGCACGTACCGCTGTGAATGAACCCATATATCAAACATCGGTGTCACATTGTTGAAAATCCCGCCTGATAACGGTCACAAAAGCCACCGTTAAGTTAGTTTTTAGGTCATAACAGAATCTGAATATTTTGTTAATCCCAGGGGAAATTGTTGTGTGTTACAGTTGGGCCGTCCAGGTCTAATAAAAAGTAGCAGGAAAGAAATTATCAAAACTAAAACAATAAATAAAATAAACACAAAAAATATATATACATTCACTGTATAGTACAGGGGTTGGACAAAATAATGGAAACACCTTCACCTCAAGATGATAATGCCCCAATCCATACAGCTAGAATTGTTAAAGAATGGCATGAGGAACATTCTAATGAAGTTGAGCATCTCGTATGGCCGGCACAGTCCCCAGACCTCAACATTATTGAGCATTTATGGTCAGTTTAAGAGATTCAAGTAAGACGTCGATTTCCACCACCATCGTCTCTAAAAGAGTTGGAGGGTATTCTAACTGAAGAATGGCTTAAAATTCCTTTGGAAACAATTCACAAGTTGTATGAATCAATACCTCGGAGAATTGAGGCTGTAATTGCCGCAAAAGGCGAACCTACACCATATTAAATTATGTTTTGTTGATTTTTTAAGGTGTTTCCATTATTTTGTCCAGCCCCTGTATATAGTATATTATATTCACCATATTCACTGTGTTCTACAGGGTGGGGAAGCAAAATTTACAATGAACATTTAGTTGTTTTTTCTCAGCAGGCACTATGTCAATTGTTTTGAAATCAAACATATATTGATGTCATAATCATACCTAACACTATTATCCATACCTTTTCAGAAACTTTTACCCATATGAGTAATCAGGAAAGCAAACGTCAAGGAGTGTGTGATTTGCTGAATTCACTCGTCACACCAAAGGAGATTTCAAAAATAGTTGGAGTGTCCATAAAGACTGTTTATAATATAAAGAAGAGAATGACTATGAGCAAAACTATTACGACAAAGTCTGGAAGATACTATTAAAAAAGAATGGGAGAAGTTGTCACCCGAATATTTGAGGAACACTTGTGCAAGTTTCAGGAAGCGTGTGAAGGCAGTTATTGAGAAAGAAGGAGGACACATAGAATAAAAACATTTTCTATTATGTCAATTTTCTTGTGGCAAATAAATTCTCATGACTTTCAATAAACTAATTGGTCATACACTGTCTTTCAATCCCTGCCTCAAAATATTGTAAATTTTGCTTCCCCACCCTGTATATCTATACACTCTATTAGAACAGCAATTTGTATAATATCATTAGCATCATAGCATAATTACCTAGGTCATATTTTTGGCCAAATTGTGAAGTCTGTAGAATATAAGTGGAATATTTATATCATTTTATTAATTTCTTTTTTTTTAACCAACACCTACAGTATTTACAGTATTTTGTTCGTCATGGCTGTATGATGGAATGACAAGAATCTTTGAATCTTTGAAACCACAACTAAAAAAGAACAAAAAAAAAAAAACAAGTGGTGCCAGGCACAACAAACCCCGCCCCTTAGATGTATTGTAGCTTATTTTGGCATGGATCCAGCTGATGTCATCATGTCTATCCACGTGCTGATGTCAGCATATCAACTGCCTCTATATATGTGCCAAGTTTGAAGGAAATTAAAACAGAATACATGTTTTTTATAGACATTTGAAATTTTGCTCATTATGAGTAAATGGGAGAAGAAAAAAAGATTTTAAAAATTCATAAAAAAATTTGAACTTTGACCTACTTTTCACAAAATGCACCCACATCTATTCTGGGTCACTGGCAATCTATAAACCAAATTCGGTATGAATTCAACCAATAGTTTTGCTGCTAGAGTGTTACCAAACAAAGAAACAAACACACCGAATCAAAAACAATACCCCTTGCCTCTCCTTTGGGGGGGTCTGGGGTAATAAATTCCAGGATCACAGAAGCTGTATTGATTCATCTGCACACAGAACAGAAGTATGCAGAAAACCTCTGGGATGTTAGTGTAATATAACACAAGATTATTTAAGAAAACTTCCAGACAGTCGACCCAAGAGACTTCACCATGAATGAGGTCGAGCTAAATACTAAATTTTACCTGTAGAAGGTTCAGTTCTAACATATTACCTGCATGTTCCTGTTGAATCTAAAAGAGAAATAAAGATGCTTTCTCCTTCCAAACCTACAAAAACAAAGCTAAAGCAGCAGAAGACTTGAGCACAGTCATGTAAAACTGTAATAAAGCACAGTGGAAGAGGCTTTAAAACAACACCGACTGATTTTTTTGACAGACTAATTCATAATAAACGGGTCAAAATAACTTAATTAATGTGAGACCATCGTGTTTTGGCTTGTGGACTTCATCCCTGTCATGATAAAACACATTAACCCATAAAGACCCAAACATCCGTGATCGTCCCCAACTATGTACTGATCTAAAATGTTGAATACCTTTTGATCCAGTAAGCCTATCACTACATGTAAATAATTGGTTTAAAATACAGTTTGTCATCTTTTCATGGTCATCATATATGACCCATTTGGATGTTCAGAGGCTCCGTAGTTACCGTGGAAACACCGTCATCTTCTACAACATTGATTCACCAGTAAAACCCATGGAGTTGGATCATTGACAGCGCATGGAGACACTTTGTTTTGTTCATTTAATGATAGATTTTGCTGAAAAAGTCACTTAATCTTCCATTTTCTCTTTTTCTGATACAATAACTTTTGAATTTACTCTGAGATTTTATGAACGTCTACACGATCAGTAAATTAAATATGGAAAAATACCTGATTTTTACTCAAGAAATGCTAAATAAAGAGGATAATATTACAATAAACGGTCATAAATCACTTAAGAAGGGGCAAATATAGAGAAAAATGTATTTGCCAACAGCCACAAAAGTGGTCTTTATGGGTTAATGACTGTATTTAAGGTATGTATAAAGAATAAAATACGGAAGGATAAATGCATGCAGCACTCAAACATGACATTACTGTGTATTTTTGGACAGAGATTGAAAACAGTGCATTATATATTTAGTCATACTTATTTTACAGATACTATCTACCTGAGTTCCTCGTTATTTGTTGTGAATAATATTATTAAGATGGTGGTGTGGGTGAAAATACAAAGGAAAAAAAAAAATGTTTCCACTTTTCATTTTTAAACAACAAAATACTTTGGTTTTAACTCAAGAAGAGTTCATCAGTGTGTGTTTGAGTGGAATAACCCTGATTTTCAATCCCAGTTTTCAGGCGTCTTGGCATGCGCTCCATAAAGTCTTTCACTTTGCTGTGGGCGCTCGATGCTGCTCCAGGGCCAAATATTCAGGCATCTGGGCTTTGTTTGATGACTACCAACCCTCCGCCTTCCGCTTCCTCAGGTTTTCAACATGGTTCAGGCTCTGAAATTCAGAATAGACTTTTAATTTATTCCAAAGCTCTGTAATACAGTTAAAGGTTGTCGTTCTGCCTCTTTTTTTTTTTTTTTATTCTTCTTCACCAAAGAAACAGTCCCTGTTGTTTAGTCTTTTCACAGTAACTGCAATATTGTTTCTGAAAAAGCAGTTATAGAAAAATATAACTCAACAAAACTAAGCTAAGACACAGATATAAAACAGTAAAAATGCATTAAATAAATAAAACATAATAAAATATGGTCATGTTTCTCATATCATTAGCCTCATTGTAGGATTAAATAGTATTTTTAATGACCGACCACATTTTCCTGTTGTTTTTTGTTGCATTTTTAATCACTGACAACAATTTCCTGTTGTTTTTTTGAAGTATTTTTATGAAGTACTACGTTTTCCTGTTGTTTTTTGTTGTATTTTTAATCACCAATAACATTTTTCTGTTGTTTTTTGGAGTATTTTTTATGACCTACCACATTTCCCTGTCATTTTTTGTGGTTATTTTAATCACCTACCACATTTTCCTGTTTTTTTTTTGTAGTATTTTAATGACCTACCATATTTTTCTGTTGTTTTTTGTAGTATTATGTTGTATTTTTACTCACTGACCACATTTTCCTCTTGGTTTTTTGTAGCATTACATATAATTACCATATTCTTGACCAAATTGCATTATCTGTGTAATTTTACTCTTTTAACACTGCTGATTCTTTTTTTTGTTTTTTTGCATTGGCTATGATCTGAAAACATAAATATGACTAAGGCAATTATACTATGAGGCTAACGAATCGAAAATACATGCAGGTCATTAAATACATACCTATTATGTCTTAATTTTCTAAAAGTTGCAGAATATCATTAAAATTTTCACTTTCAATGCAAATAACCAGGGTTTTTTTGTACGTCATCATGTTCCAGGTAAAAAACGTTGCAATATTATTCAATATTAGATATTTTTTTCTCCATATACAAGCACATCATATCCTCGCTCTAAGATTAATCAACTATAACTTGGCTCCAGAGAAGCTATTTATATATCCTAAGTAGATGTGAGAAAATTAACAGTAAGTGTTAAAGATTGACAAAGTAGTATTGAGTCTGGATGAAAAAAAAAAGACCAAAAAAAAAAAAAAACCCCAACAACCCCGACCGCATTTTCCTGTTGTTTTTTGTTGCATTTTTAATCACTGACAACAATTTCCTGTTGTTTTTTGAAGCATTTTTATGACCTACTACATTTTCCTGTTGTTTTTTGTTGTATTTTTAATCACCGACCGTGTTTTTTTGTAGTACTTTTAAGCACCAATAACGTTTTTCTGTTGTTTTTGGCATATTTTTTTATGACCTACCACGTTTCCCTGTCATTTTTTGTAGTTTTTTTTTAAATCACCTACCACATTTCCTGCTGTTTTTTGTAGTATTTTTAATTACCTACCATATTTTTCTGTTGTTTTTTGTAGTATTATGTAGTATTTTTAATGACCTACCATATTTTTCTGTTGTTTTTTGTAGTATTATGTTGTATTTTTACTCACTGACCACATTTTCCTGTTGGTTTTTTGTAGCATTACATATAATTACCATATTCTTGGTCAAATTGCATTATCTGTGTAATTTTACTCTTTTAACACTCTCTTTTACTCTTTTAAGTGTTAAAGATTGACAAAGTAGTATTGAGTCTGGATGGAAAAAAAAAAGACCAAAAAAAAAAACAAAAAACAATAACCCCACTGTTCGTTGTATATCTACTACCACAGAGATGCTGCTAACAACTTGACAGCTGTTTGTGTTGAATGGAAGGGGGCTTTAATAATCACCCAGTCGATGCTCCAATAGCTATCGCTCATCATCAACTTTTAATGAAGCAGAACCGTTACTCAGGCTGCACGCGTTTCCCTGCTGCTGATTTGACATTGTGTTGACAGTGAAAAATGCTAACTTCAGGAGATACTAGCGCTGGATGAATGTCAGGCTATTGTGGTTAATGTCTTAGCATTTTCAGATGAAGGGATTACAGTGTATGACGGAGGGGGGGGTTGAAAAAGAAGATGGAGGACAGATGAGACAAAAGAGGATGTTTTAGAGGCAGTGTTTCTGTGGTGTTACAGCAGGGGTTCCCAAAGTGGGGTACTTGGAAGAAGCCCAGGGGGTACTCAGTGTTGGGGAAGTTACTTTTCTTTGTTACTTCTTTAAAAAAAGTAATCCATTACTTTACTTAGTTGCCCTATAGGGACATAACAGGTATTTCTTTTGTGCTCTTTGTTCTAAAAAAATGCCAAACAGAGCAGTTGACAAGAAAACATTGGACTATTATAGGCTTCAACACCACCACTAAGAACTATCAAACAGTATGAAATAACAGCCTCCATACGTTTGATGGGCATATAGGTGAACACAAAATACAGAAGGGCTTATCGTTTTTTTAGTCCAACTCTTGTTTAGTTACCTGGTGAAACCAGGTGAAACGACAGCCTGTGACTGTTGTGCAGGTGCAGCTGTTTCACTACATCAAAAAGTATGCCTTTGCACATGCCCGACGGTTTGGAGCATGAACGTAATTCTTTTTTTGGGGAAAAAATTGAACGTGACACTTGTCAAATCTGTCCCTAAGAAAAGTAACGTTGTGTCTTCTACAAACTTAGAGAAAATACTGAGAACCTTCATATATACACGACTAGTCTAAAGTTTGGACTCACCTGGTTTGTCTTTATTTTCATGACTGTTCACATTGTGGATTCTCACTGAAGGCATCGAAACTATGAATGAACACATATGGAACAAGTGTTCAGAGAACGCAAACCTCCGCCAAGTACCCCGAACGGTGTGCATGTGTGGATCGACTATTTCTTTTTAAAATAAACAGTTTCAAGGTTGTTCCATACAGCAGAAAAAGTTGAAGCTTGGTACCAGTCATGTGGATGTCAAATTATGTCAAATTCCAATCAATATTTGTTGAGTTCTAATGAAAAATGTGTGGTAAATGGGATTTTCAATGTTAAATGTAAATGTCCACAGAGTCCACATTCCACAGTGGATGTGGACAATGTTGTGCCAGATACAAGATATTGTTATAGGCTACGGGTGGATCAAATTGGAGGCTAATGGGAGTCGTTTTGAATTTTTTTATGAATTTTCGAAAATTGCTCAATGATGACAGATAGGAAAATTGGAGATTTTGTGACCTTGCTTTGACCTTGAACTTTGGCCTACTTGGCCCAGAATTTAATGGGTTGGTCCCAGGGCCTAGGCCTATCTGTGGGTACAATTTGGGAAAGATGGTTGGAATAGTTTTCCCATACAAATGAACACACAAAGCACAGTGATCCCAGTACCCCCTGGCAGAGGTAATCATGTAGTTAAAAAAAGTGTGACATAACTCAAAGCATGTTTTATATTTTAGATTCTTCACAATAGCCACATTTTGCTTTTATTCCTGCTTTGTACATTCTTGGCATTCTCTCAGTGAGCTTCATGAGGTAGTCACCTGACATGTTTTCCAACAGTCTCGAAGGAGTTCCCAGTGATGCTGAGCACTTGCTGACCATCTGTGGTCCATCTCATGCCATTTCAATGAGAAGGTGTGTCCAAACTTTGGACTGGTAGTGTATGTGATGATAATACGGCCTTTTATAGGAAACATAAAGGTGATATCACTGTCTCTACAGGGGCATATACGCAGAGTTACACTTCAATACTGAATATTTTTATGTGGTAAAAAAACACACAAAAACAAACCATCTCATTTGCATTATTATCATGTCAGAACCGTTTTTGGATGTGTTATTTTGGAAAACATGAAGCCACCTCGGCGGCCTGTCTTACAAAGGGTTAATCTCAAACCCGTCTGAAAATAATGAAGACCAGCATCAGCAGTTTGCCTCTGCGATGTTTATCACACGTCCACCGCCGCACACACGCATGCGGCCGACGGTGCATTTGTAGATCGGCGGAGCCATAGTTCTGGGTGATGGATGAGGTGATAGCTGCCACCGCCTGAGCCTTGGCATCATGTGAATAATTAAAGCCTGCCACCGGTGGAACAATTATACGCAGCCATTGAAGGATGAGGGAAGGGACGAGGCGTGACACGCGGTGAATATCAGAAGGTGGGGAGGGCACGCAGTCTCGCCGAAAATTAATTTTGGGACCATGGTCGCGTTATCTTGGGTGGCCTCACTTTACAGCGGAAATATCCAACAAGCGGCGGTGGAAAGTGACCCCCGATGGAGTCGACGAGTGAATGTGGGTCGAGTGGCTCACATTAACTGAGCTCATGAAAAAGGTTTCAGCCGCCTGAAGGTCAGCGAGCCTGTGAAGTCGACTGTTCAAAGTCCGAATAGGAAGATCTGAAAGCAGGAGAGGAAAGGATTCAATTCACTTACTCCACTGATTACTCAGAATGTGCCCTTGAGCAAGGCACTTTGCTTCCGCGGAGTCCGGTGAGGATGTGAACGAGGACGAGACGCAGCAGAACTTCCCCGTCTTAATGAAAGTAATACATCAAACCACCTGTAAACTCCTGAGACAGAATCACCTTTTTGTTTAAGTCATTCTGTTGTTACTACACTTGTTCACTTAGTGTTTCTGTTTCATTCAATATGCAAAGTAATGGTGGATATTGTTTACGGCCCCCCATGGAGTTCGCCTGTGAGCAAACACAATTACATTTACATAAAGTGTTGCTCGCCACAACAAGTGTGTTGTTGTAACAAGCGACTGGAATGGATCCTTTCTTCCATCTATTAAGGAATGGGCTGCAGAGGAGCTTCAGAGACTGTGTTTAAGTGTGAGGCCGGTGGAACGTGATCAACAGGGAGGACAGTTAGCACCGACGCTAACAACACAGCATCCACAAACACAGGGTTTACTGCACCACTGGAACCACTGGAAACACTGGAACCCTGTTAAACAGAAACTGGAACAGGAAGACTGAGCTGAACCCACAGGCTGTTTCTGTCTGTCTGTACAGTTTGTCTTTATTTTCTTTCATCATATCTTTATCTTTGTGATCTCCTCCTTTCTTTGTCTTTCTTTTGTTTGTTTTTATACTGTTCCTTTCTTTAGGTTTGTTCTTTTTTCACTTCTTTCTTTCTTTCTTTTTAGTAGTAGTAGTAGTAGTAGTAGTAGTAGTAGTAGTAGTAGTAGTTTATTCAGTCATGACAACACCAAATATTGTACACAGTATTGACATTTCACGCAAAAGAAAGAAAAAAAAACACAGAATCACAAAATCAAGAATCATGTGTTGAATAATGTGTTGAATAATGACTGAAAAGGTATAGGCAGAAGCAGACTGCTTATCAAAGCCTATCCTATATTACAACTTTTTAGGCTACCAACCTCCAAAGAACAACAACAACAGATAATTAATCACATTTATAAGCTTCAAAAATAGCTTTACAAACCATTTTCTTAAAAACCAAAAAAGAATTACATGTTTTTAAATTTATGTTGGCATCATTCCAAAATTTAACTCCAATAATGGACACACATCTCCTTTTCATACCTTTTTTAGCTTTTTGTACAGTGAATTTGCAAACACCTCTGAGATTATATGGAATGTCCTGAACTGAAAAGAACCTCTGTATTGGGTCAGGGAGCATTTTTGATTTTGCTCTGAACATAATTTGCATTATTTTATAATAAAACAGATCATAAAATTTCATCACATAAGAATTTAGAAAAAGTGGCTCCGTGTGAGCATAATAATCAGCCTTATTGATAATACGTATAGCTCGTTTTTGCAGTTTTATTATTGAATTTATGGTGGTTTTGAAGGTGGATCCCCACAATTGTCTTTCTTTTCTTTCATCATATCTTTCTTTTTCTTTGTGATTTCCTTCTTTCTTCATTGTCTTTCATTTGTTTCTAATATTGTTCCTTTCTTTAAGTTTATTCTATTTTCACTTCTTTCTTTACATTTTGTCTATTTTCTTTCATAATTTCTTTCTGTCTTTGTCTTTTCCTCCTTTCTTCATTCTGTTTCCTTTGTTAATTTTTTTCTTTTTGCTGGTTCCTTCTTTAGGTTTCCTCTTTTTTCCTTTGTTCTCTTACTTTCTTTCTGTTTGTCTGTCTTTCTTTCTGTCCTTCTTTCTTTAAATTTTGTCTTTATTTTCTTTCTTTCTTTCTTTCTTTCTTTCTTTCTTTTTTCTTTCTCTTTTCCTCCTTTCTTCATTCTGTTTTTTCTTTACGTTGGTTCCTTTAGGTTTCTCTTTTAACATTCTTTGTTCTCTTTCTTTCTTTCTTTCTTTCTTTCTTTCTTTCTCTTTTTGTCTGTCTTTCTTTTTCTTTCTTTTTTGATCTGTCTTTCATTAAATTTTGTCTTTATTTTCTTTCATCATTTCTTTCTTTCTTTGTCTTTTCCTCCTTTCTTCATTCTGTTTTTTCTTAATGTTGGTTACTTTCTTTAGGTTTCTTCTTTTATCATTCTTTGTTTTCTTTCTTTCTTTCTGTCTGTCCCTATCTGATCCTTCTTTCTGTTTAAATTCTCATTTCCACCAGACTTCAGGTACATACAGATGTCATGAACACCGATAATAGAACCTGATGTAATCTTGTGACATCGTCTGACTTTTCCAACAGACTTCAGCTTCTTTCCACCAAACTCGACGCTGATTGCGGTGACCTATGTCGTCTTCATTATCTGATATCTGATGATCACGTTCTATCAGGGACACTGGTCTGTTCAGAAAATAATGAACATTCAATAGTAATTATTCTTTTGTCAAAGGTAAAGATAAATGAGTGACAGAATTAGGAAATAGACCAGTCTGGTGAACACATTTTACAGAATGCAGGGTTTCTTCTTTTCTGTTCTAGTGCATGAACCCCTCCCATGACCCTCACCTTCAGGGCATACCCCTTCCCCAAAACCAGCCTCCTAGTAGTTTTAGTTTTCTTCTGTCTTAACCTCTGACAGAGTATTGTTTTTGTCTCTTTAGAGTTTGATACCAACTGTAGAGCTGTAGTGTGTTCTGCAAGCTTTAAAGAACACCATAGACTAACTTTTAATGTAAAAATATATGGGGATTAGATAAAACATATTTATAGACAACCAAAATAGGCACTATGACTATTTCTAATGCAATCTGAGGTATTTTTAAGTATAATTATCAATAGAAACCATGCAATTGCACAGATTTGCAAACACATTGTGTGTCTTTATGTCTATGAACTATAACAACTGGATTTGACACATCTGAAGTAGTCCTAGTAGTAGTTCTATTGCGGTTTTCCACATTTCAGACTGAATTTTGTGGATATCTGAGGTTGAAAAATGGATATGTGTGAATAAAATCACTTGTTTTAGGACGAATGACATTGTGAATATGTGAAAACTTCATTGTAGTAACTAGGAAGAATTTAATTATGTTTATTGACAACACCGCTAAAACACTTTGTTGTTCTAGCAAAATTCAAATTGTCATATTTATGCATTTCTCTGTAAAACACAGGAAATATGCACAAACAAAACATTAAAAACAAAAATCACAGAAAAGAATTCCCAATATTACAGAGGCTGTATATCTATGGTCTGCACAGAGATGAGGGATAAAATGCAGCACAAGTCTAAGGAAAAACTTCTGAAGGAAGACTAAAATATACTACAAGATGAGTTACAGTACAGTACTGTATCCTTATGTAGTTTTTACTACAGCGACCAAAAACACCTACTGCAGTAACTAAAATAATCTCATTTGAAGTCATTAAAAATTAAGTATGTCTATGTTAAAAATGAGTAGAAAGTACAGATATTAAAACCGTTGATCCACTAATCCTATTAATACATGTCAATAATTGGTGTAAAATACAGTTTGTCATCTTTTCATGGTCATCAGATATGACCCAGTTGGACGTTCAGAGGCTCCGTAGTTACCGTGGAAACACCGTCATTTTCTACAACATTGATTCACCAGTAAAACCCATGGAGTTGGATCAATGACAGTAGTTTTATTTTTTTTATGTTCACTTAATATGTTTTGTTTAAAACATCACGTTTCCTTCAGTTTTCTCTGTTTTGATCTAATAACTTTGATCTGAGCTTTTATGAGCATCTACATGGTCAGTAAATTAAATATAAGAAAAGACCTGATTTTCACTGAAAAATGCAGAGAATAAAATTATAACAAATGGTGGTAAATCACTGTGGTAGTAAATAAGGTCATTGTGTTGGAAGTCGCCACAAAAATAAGGTCTAGACCATTGAGTTTTAAATTACAATTTCTGCCAATAAAATGTCATTGTTATGTCATTTCAACTAGTAAACAAACACTTCTGGCTAGAAGGAATGCTGCTATATGTTAAATGCAATTGCATAATTGTGTTTTGAGTGTACATTAACCCGTAAAGACCCAGTGCTACTTTTATGACAATTTCCAAAATAATTTTTCTCTGTATTTAACCTTTCTGAAGTGATTTATCAGCATTAATTATAATATTATCCTTTGCATTTAGCAGTGAAAGTCATGTATTTTCCTAAAATTCATTTATTGATCGTGTTAATGTTCATCAAAGCTCAGATTAAAGTTGAGGGTTATGATATCAAAAAGAGAGAAAACTGAAGAAAAAGAGACTTTTTCTCAAAACTGTACCATTAACTGAACACAAATCAAGTGTCTCCATCCACTGTCATTGATCCAGCTCAATGGGTTTTACTGATGAATCAGTGTTGTAGAAGATGACGGTGTTTCCACGGTAACTACGGAGCCTTTGAACGTCCAAGTGGGTCATATCTGATGACTATGAAAAGATGATAAATTGATTTTTCACCAATTATTTACATGTATTGATAGGATTAATGAGTCAACAAGTATTAAAGATTTTAGGTCAGTTGATGGTTTTGGTTGGCGGTGATTGTTTGGGTCTTTATGGGTCAAAAATATTTGCCATGCATGCTACAAACCCCAAGTAGAAGTACTGATTTCTTTCTTTTGCTCAAGTAAAAGTCCAAGCTCTGGTAAAACATATTTCTACATTTCTGTCTTCGTTCTTTGTACAAAGCTACTGAATCTCCCATCATCTGTATCAGCATTAGTTCTCTTGATGTCGGACATCTCTTTTCTCTCTGGTTAAGTCTTCCTCTCTTATCCGTTTTGTCTTGTTAGATCTGTTACATCACTACATCTGTCATGCGTGATATGCACAAAGGGACTGTCTTTTCTATGCATTAACGCTCCTGCTGTAAGACTGTAAGATTTTGGAGGTTTTATCAGTGTATCCACTTTAGAAATGTACTGAATCTCAGGCTGCGTAAATGGCATCAGTGCAGGTCGCTGCCTGTGCTGCTGTAGTTGGAAACAGTGATGCTAAGCTAATGATAGCATTGGTACAGTAGTGTTTTTATGTGCATGGATTAAATAAAAAAGTGTAGGGGAAGAATTTTGAAAAAAAAAAAAAAAAAAAAGCTTGTGGGAAATAGACGTAGACGCATTAACATCCTTATTGTGTCATTCCTGGTGTTTTCCTATTGGTTAGCATCACTTATAATGTGAGATCCACAAACTAAATTATTGCTTTCACAATTTCTTCTGGTTGTGTTTTTAGATGCTATTTATCTTATTACTGTGTATCTGTTTTTTATCTGTCTTAGTATATCTTGTATTTATTCTTATTTTACTAGTTTTAATATAAACTTGACCTTGCCCTTGAGCATGTAGAACCAAGACAAGGCAAGGTTGAGGTCTTCTCTAAATTCGACAAGGTTTTTTTTTTTTTTTTTTTTTTTTTTTACCAAAACTAAAGATAATATCACATTTCCTCATCTTTCATCTGGGAAAGTCTATCATCGCAGTGGATATCAGGCTTTATTGTTTCATTCATGTAGGTTGAAAGTGGTCTTGATGTTGGGAAGGCACGCTATGGTTCACATTAAAAGATAATCTCACTTGAAAGCATTAACAACAAAGTGTGACTGTTTTGAACGTGAGCAGAAAGTACAGATATTTGCATTATTAACCCTCAAAGATGTAACCAAAGTAACCAAAAGCACCTACTGATGTAACATATCTGATCACTTTTGATCCACTTATCTGATCAATACATGCAAGGAATTCAGATAAAATGCAGTTTTTCACCTTTTCATGGTCGTCAGATTTGACCCATTTGGACGTTCAGAGGGATAGAAATGAACGTGGAAACACCGTCATCTTCTACAACGTTGATTTACCAGTAAAACCCATGGAATTTCATCAATGACAGTGGCTGGAGACACTTGTTTTTATGTTAAATTAATCATATATTTCGCTGGAAAAAGTCACTTTTATATCAGTTTTCTGTTTTGATATAATAACCTTTGGATTTTCTGAGCTTTGTTAACACATACAGGGTGGGGAAGCAAAATTTACAATATTTTGAGGCAGGGATTGAAAGACAGTGTATGACCAATTAGTTTATTGAACGTCAAGAGAATTTATTTGCCACAAGAAAATTGACATAATAGAAAATGTTTTTATTCTATGTGTCCTCCTTCTTTCTCAGTAACTGCCTTCACACGCTTCCTGAAACTTGCGCAAGTATTCCTCAAATATTCGGGTGATAACTTTTTCCATTCTTCTTTAATAGTATCTTCCAGACTTTCTCGTAATAGTTTTGCTCATAGTCATTCTCTTCTTTCCATCATAAACAGTCTTTATGGACACTCCAACTGTTTTTGAAATCTCCTTTGGTGTGACGAGTGCATTCAGCAAATCACACACTCCTTGACGTTTGCTTTCCTGATTACTCATACGGGCAAAAGTTTCTGAAAAGGTATGGATAATAGTGTTAGGTATGATTATGACATCAATATATGTTTGGTTTCAAAACAATTGACGTAGTGCCTGCTGAGAAAAAACAACTAAATGTTCATTGTAAATTTTGCTTCCCCACCCTGTACATGGTTAATTAAATATGGGAAATGACCTGATTTTTACTGAAAATCCGAGGTTAATAATAAAATAAATGGTGGTAAATCACTTAGGAAAGGTTAAATGTGGAGAAACTGCATAGGAAATCCCTATAAAAATAAGTAATAAGTAAAAACACTTCAGATCGATCATGAAACATCGTTCTGGGACTCAACTACAAACACACTTTCAATCAGTGTTTACCAAAGTACACTCAGGACTACGGATAAGAAAGCTGCCAGTCATTTTCTTGGCCTAAATATTTCACTTTGCGACACTCAACGTGCTTTGGTCATCAGCTCGCGATCACGCCAATGAAGTGACGATCTGAGTTACACATTAATCTGCTTTGACAGCGTGTGGCAGCTTTCTGCGGTCGGTGGCGAGAACGGCGGAAAACTCAGCACAAGCTGTTGGCATGAGCGTGGCTTGTGTTTTGACTGGCACACAGTTTACACTGCTCGTACACTAAAGGGAAAGTGCAAAAAAAAAAGTAGCACAGGAGGAGGCTGGATGAAAGAGGAGTCTTCCAGAAGCCAAATACAACCATGACACAAGTAGATGGAGGGGTGTGTGGGGGGGCAAATGACAGCCTGCAGCTCCCACCGCCCACCATGTCTTTAAATCTTTCTATGATCTGAAGAAGGAGGCAAAAAAAACACACAAAAAAAACGAATAATAGAACCTTCAGCATAATTTCTAACGGCGCTGAACACAGTGTGCACTTTGATGAGCTGCCAGAGTTCTTTGCATGTTGTTCAGCTTTTGTTTGCGCTTGTTCGCTCCTTCACGTACCCATATGTGTGTTTTCTGTGTTGTCTCCATATCAGTGATGGGGGGGGGTATCAAGTCCCGGCAAAGGAACAGTCGATTTCTGTCCTGTCACTTCACGTGCAGTAGTCGCTCTCGTTTCCAACCATTGTTGTCGAGCTGTGTCGGAACAAACACCGAAACGTGAACGTGTGGATTTAAAGTATCAAGCTAGAAACTCCTAAGATGCCATGTTTCCTTTTTTCCCTCCGAGAGAAATGGACCAAAATAGCATTCATCATATCATGGCTCATTGTATCCTGCTTTGTTGGCTCTGAATGGGTACAAGCAGGAGCCGAAACTGAAATATTCACCACGCCATGCAGAAGAATGGCATTAAGTCGAAAAATAATCTTCTGTCCTGCAATAACAATGCAATATTTATTCAATATTTATCAACAATAAATGCACTCTTTTTATATATAATTGGTTCATAGGTGTTTATACTGATTACACAGATATGCATACTGTTTACATATATACATACTGTTTACATAGATATACTGTACATACTGTTTACATATATACATACTGTTTACATAGATATACTGTACATACTGTTTACATATATACATACTGTTTACATCGATACACATACTGTTTACATAGGTATACATACTGTTTATATATACACAGACACACACACACACATATACATACTGTTTACTTATATACATACTGTTTACATAGATATACTGTACATACTGTTTACATATGCATACATACTGTTTACATATGTATGCATACAGTTTATATATACACACAGACACACACACACACACACACATATACATACTGTTTACATAGATATACATAGGGTTAATATTGTTCATATATATGCATACTGTCACATAATGTTAATACTCTAAATTGTCTAAATTTTGCCTATTTATTATTTGCCCAGTTTTATTTTTATTCTACTATGCTCTATTCTTATGTTATTTTGTTATATTGTACAATTTTTATTAGATTTTCTCATCATTTTCATTTTTGTAATTTTATATTCGCTCTATTCTTATTTCTACAGCACTGGTGTTTTGTTAATATTGTTGCACTGACTGGAGTCGCACTCCTAATTTCACTGAACACACAGTGACAAGAAAAGCACTCGGAGAGCACAGACCTCCGCCAAGGCAGATCAGTGGGCCCCTGTGCCCCCCAAACCCCAATCACCACCAAAATTTAATCATTTCTTCCTTGCGCCAGTATCAACATTTCTAGAAAATGTCATGAAAATTCGTCCATAACTTTTTGAGTTATCTTGCTAACAAACAAACAAACAAACAAACAAATGTCATGCGTCGACGGTTATGTTGATTTTTTTAGGAGTTTTTGGTCTCTTCCTGTTTTATTTTGGTGATGGTGGTTGCTTTCCTGTTTTTTGTCTGCACACTGTCAGTCTTGTCTTTGGCTTCCCTTTCCCTTCATTGTTTGCACCTGGTGTTCCCCTCGTTATTGTCCACACCTGTTTTTGATCCCTGCCTCCCTTATATATTCTCCCTGCTCCCTTTGTCTCTTGTCAGTGCGTCCTTGTCTGTGATCTTGTGAAGAGCTTCATTTGATAAGTATCTGGAATCTTGAACCGCATGTTTTTCTACCTCAGATTTTTAGTTTGTAAAGAGTACGTTGTACTCCTCTTTTAGTTAACAGGGGTTTTTGAGCACGTTGTGCTTCACCTTTTGTTAATCCTTTTTTGTACTTGGAGAACTTTGTTTAATAAATCCTTATTTGACCACTGACCAACGTGTCTCGCTGCATTTGGGTCCACACCAAGAGTTGTGTTCTAACAACAAACAAACACGCACGCATGCATGCAAACACACAAAGCAAAGCGATCACAGTACCTCCTGGCAGAGGTAATAAAGGCTGTTCTATTCTATTGTGAATCAGCACATTTCTAAGTGTCTGTCGTCGTCCAGTATTTATTATTACAGTGGGTGTCTGTAGTCCAGTTGTGTGCCCCTTTAAACTGCCCCATACACTTTAATTTGCCTTAAAATGCTATTGAATTACAGCTAATTCTCTGCCACTTCCATTTTCCCTCGGTGTCAGCCTGAATGACAGGGCGCCTTCATAAACTGTAATTTTCCAGTGGCCAAAAATGGAGGCGTCTATCTGCGGCGGCGGAGATTAAAAGATTAATAATTCAACCACAGGTCATGAATCAAGTTTTTTTTTTTTTTCATTTTTCTTTTTCTTTTCGGCCTTTTCAAAGCAGCGCTGTCACCTTCCATCACCCCCGTTGTTCCAGGTCTGTACACGGACTTATTCAACAGCAGCTTTCTCTAATGTTTGCATATGAAGTCTGAGGTCAGAGCAGTGCGTTATTACATTATTGACTTAATAGTAGTTCACAGTTAATTTGGACATTGAAGACACTTTGCTGAAGAAGACCTCACCATGTCTGTCAGGGCAAAGGTCAATCCAATTCATTCAGTCTAATACAGTCCAGATTCCACTAATTGAATCGTCTTTAATGGAAATTTAATGCTTTAACCCATCACATCTCATCAGTAACAGTGTTTCTATAAAGGCTTCAGGGGAAAGGTGGAAGGGTAGCAAAAATAGAAATGCATCAGGGAGGAAATGAAGGAGAAAAGACGACACATGAACACCAACAAGCACCCCGGAATAATCAGATGAACACAAAGTTCAAATGTATTCGAGGTCGCAAATGGAAGTTAGTCAAAAGTCAATAAAATCAGCATTTATCTGAGATATACAAGTTGGAAAATGTCAGTAAAGAGACTCATAACAGACTTATGCAGATCCATATGAGGCTCTGAATTTGACATTTGTTCTGGTTTGACCGTCTAGTACAAATCAATATCTATGTTCACTGTACTTCAAATATTTGTGCATCTTTTTACATCATCATACCATCCTTTCCCACACAAAACTGAAGACGTGGGGCGTCTTAAAGTTATTCGACAAAATAAGCAACTCTACAGCCTTTGTTGTTGTGTCACGGTGGTGTTTTATGGTCATTTCAGATTCATTCCAATAAACAAATCAACTAAGGAATGCAGCTATTTTAGTGCAGCGGTTCTAAAAAGAGTGATTAAATGGTTTCAGTTTCAGCCGTTAGAAAATGAACAGGGTTTGTTAAACTAAAACTGGACTGAACGGGCTGACCGGAGATGTTAACTTTGATTTGTGTAGTGTAGAATCGTACTAAATGTATGTCTCGGCTTCACCAATAAGGTGTGAGGGCTGTGGAAATGGAAGGTTGAAACATTTTCACCGATCAAATGCAGATTTTTACATATTTGGATATTCACTTATGCATTTGATCACAATTAACTGGTATAATTGTGTGTTAATTGTATATTGTGTTTAGTATGACTTCAATGGGCTTCCATAACAGTATGTATTTGTATTGACTGTGTTGCTTCAATACATTTTCAAGCAACATTTCAACATTTTTTTTTGCTTGATGCAGTTAAACTATCATGTTCTACCAGTTCCTCTCCTCCCACACAGATGGACATGAGTCAAAACAATACCTTCAGTGTTCATGGTAATCAGCCATATTTTCTCAACCCATAAAGACCCAGTGCAACTTTTGGGGTCGGGGTCTGCTTGAGGTTGCTGTCTGTTAAAAGGGCGTTTAAGAGTCTGTTTTCAACCAGCTCTGTATGTTAAGTGTCATGAGGTAACTTTTGTTACAATTTGGTGCTATATAAATACAATTTGATTTATAGATTTAATCTTTCTTAAAGCTATACCGTATGATGTGGCATTTTTACACTTTTCTTTTGTCATCTTAAAATGCTCCTAATGAACTAAAATGTAAAATAAATCCACCAGGTTTTAAAACTAAAAAATCTTTACTAAGTTCTGTGAGACATGCCACACTGGTAGGTATGGCTTTATGTGATTTATCACCATTTATTATAGTATTATCTTCTATTTTGCCTTGTTTTCAGAGGAAATCATGCATTTTCCTGTATTTAATTTACTAATCATGCAGGTAGATGTTCATAAAAGTATAGATTAAAGTTGAGGGTTATTATATCAACAGAGAAAACTGAAGAAAAAGTACCTTTTACAGCAAAGATATCAATTACTGAATGTAAACAAAGTGTGTCCATCCACTGTACTCCATGGGTTTTACTGGTGAATCAATGTTGTAGAAAGTGATGATGTTTCCACGTTCACTACGGAGCCTCTGAACGTCCAAATGGGTCATATCTGATGACCATGAAAAGATGACAAACTGTATTTTACACCAATTATTTACATGTATTGATAGGATTAGTGGATTAGAAGATATTAAACATTTTAATTCAGTAGATGCTTGTGGTCAGCAGTGGTTATTTGGGTCTTTATGGGTTAAATGGGCTTCCATAACAGTATGTCTCATCATTATAAAGCTTGTATTTATGGCATTGCTTCCAGCGGCATTTCAACATGTTTTTGCTAGATGCAGTTAAACTATCATGTTCTAGAAGTTATTTTCCTCCCACACAGATGGACACGAGTCAAAACAATACCTTCAGTATTCATGCTAATCAGTCATATTTCTTTAGAGGGGTCATATTTTGCTAAACCCACTTTTACTATTAGTCTTTGGTTCATTTATTTGTGTATTTGGACCCTAATAGTTCAGAAAGTTTGAATTTGAACCCTCCAGGTGCTGCAAAGCTATCTTTGTATTCATTCTGGCAAAAATAGAACAGATTTCTACAACCTGTTTCAATTCCTGCTTAATTTGTTATGTCTATCACTAGTTCCGTCAGGACATTTGCACATATAAGGTCAAGACTTCTGATGAACATTTCTCAGAATACACCATAATTGTTAATCAGCAGCAGCGGTTGAAGTAAAAACTGAAAATATGTCCAAACTTTGAGCTGATTACCTAAAATGTTCAGTTGTTGGTTGAACGGGAACAGAGCAGCACAGTCAACAACCTGGAGGGGGTGGGGTGTGAAGTGGCTCATGTGCATTTAAAGGGCCAGCGCTCAAAATGACCTTTCTGGTGTCATTACTCAGAAATAGTGTTGAAGATGGACCTGTGGAGTTGAATTAATGAAGAATTCAGACCCGAGCATAGCATTTACAGCTTATGTAGACCACAGGGAAATGTTTTAAAATGCATAATTCCATTTAAAAAAAAGCCAAACATCACTGCTTGAAACAGGGTTTGATGTGAATAAAATAGGCTGAGAAAGGATGAAATAAACGCAGTCAAACATTCGCTCCCTTTATATCCATCAACTCAATAGTTTTTATCTATCGTTTCCATCTCCAGCTACTGTCAGCCTTTACAGTTCCAGCCGTTTCCCCTTCCCTTCTCCTACGGTACAGCTGTTTTGGCTATGAAAGGCCATTATTATTACTGTCATGGACACCTAAAGCTCCCTTTCCTCCAAAATCGTACTGATGGTCATAATTCTTTAAGCCCCTCGCGGCGATCTGTGTTCTGAAGCGCCTATTCCTCTGTGTCAGTCCGGTTTGATGTATATCGTCTGAGCAGGAGTATAAAGCCATAACCTCAAATCTTTCTTTCTCTCCCCCCCTCCTCACTTCCTCCACTCATATTCGCCATCATCTCCTTCCCTCGCTCCATATCCCTCTCTTTCTGCTCCACTCTGTCTCTCTCATTGCAGATGCTGGCTTCGCCTGGACACCTACTTCATTTGGAGTTTCATAGGACCAGCAACCTTGATAATTATGGTAAGCGTGCCCCCACCCCACCACACACACCACGCCCCCCCCCCCCCCCCCTTCTGCTCATTAACCCTACTTAGCCTGCGGGTCGCCGCTTAAATGGTCCACCGAGATCTCTTTTCCAGTTCCTATCCTCCCTCTTTTCTCTGCCCTGTTGAGCATATATGCCACCGCCGGGCACGAAGCCGTCCAGGAAAACGAATGAGGGCTGTGGAGAATATATTGCAGTTTGTCACCCCGCCGCAGTCACTGGCTGCGAAAAATTTTTTAGGGTGGAGTGGTAGTGGGGGTGGGGGTTGAGAGACACTGAGATAGAGAGAGAAAGGAGTGAGCTCTAGTCAGTATGCAGTGTCGGAGTAATCCGCACTGCGATTATGATTGATTTTGTTCCTGTTCCAACTCGTACTTTACTACCTTTTTTCCATCTCGTCGTCGCCGCACACACAGACATCTGCGAGTGCACACACACAGGCATTATGCAGCGAAGACACATACTCTCCCAACTAGGACAGGCCTAATTTTGTTATAAAGTGTCTAATTTATTGATCCAACTGCTTTAAATCTGATGTCAAAATGGTGCTCATTGCAGTATTTAAACCGTAAATATGTCTTTCCTGAGTTTCAAGACACCGGCGATGATAATAAATATCTAGAAACAGTAAATCCACTAATAAATATCCTCAACAACTTAAAGGGTGAGATTGTTTCGCTATGTTTATGACTTAACCGCATTATGGTTTAGTGGATTATTTACAGCTAAGAAACCTGAAAACTGTTTAATTCTACTGCCCAGCCTCGATACAGTTGCTAAATCCAAACATGCATAATGCACTTTCACGCTCCAGTTTAGAGTAATCATTTACAATGCAGTTTTGTGCGTCTCGTGATTCACTCTTTTCTCTCTTTTAGACGCACAAACAAGGATATCTGTATTGGAAAGAAGTCTAGGGCACAGATTTAATTCAACCCCCCAGAAAAGAGGCATTTTAAGCAGTTAAAAGAAGCTTTTTGGAGTTTTTTTTTTTTTTTTTTTTCACAGGTTGCATATTAGTTGAATGTCACCTGTAAACAACATTAAAAAGACATGGAAGTGTACTAATTGCTGTAATTTCTGAGGACTCGTTTTGAAAGGACTGCCGTACCGTGACCAGATTTGACACGTTTTCTGCTCCTGTGATTACAGACTCACAAAGAAACCAAATAATGACAGGCGACAGAGGGTGTCAGTTTAATGTGCATTTCCCCCTTATTTTACCGCAGTCGAGAGTTTTGATTTCATTTCACTAATTAGTGTTTTTGGCAAGTTTATCTCAATATTTCCTTTTTTTTTTTTCCTTCTTTTCTTTGCTTTATTTAATAGAAGCTACATTGAGAAAACACATTTGCAACAGGCGCATGTTTTTGACAACAAAAACCGTAAGATATCAAAGTAATAACAAAAGTGATAACCCATCCATTTAAGCCTGTTCTTGCTTGTAATGGAAAGAACACGACATCGTTCCTTTTTATGAAATTTCAACCCGTGAAGATGTTTTCCTTCTTTCTTTTTTTTTTTTTTTTTTTTTTGTAGATGTAGAAACTTGTAAAGAAAATGAATTCGGCAGCACTGGCAGTTATTCCCTGTGGTTGCCTCTAAGTGTGAATATGATGAGACAAGTGTAAATAAGTCAGATGGAAAAGGCTCCTTCATACAAGAATGCAGCTGTCTCCTCTCCCTGTTCCCTGTTTAGTCCAATGTACCACCATAGAGGTTTCATAGGATTTTGCGCTCTGTTTGGCAAAGTGGGAAACCAAGTCCGGTTGCAGCGTTCCAGCTTTGTGCAACAAAGTGCCCTGATTTAAAATGAATGGAAGTGAAACAAGAAAACACACAAGCCTCATTCCTGTCTCCTTTCCCTTCCCTTTCCCTTTCCCTTTCCCTTCCCCTCTCCTGTGAATCTCTGTCTCTTTCTCTTAGCTCAATGTGATCTTCCTGGGCATCGCTCTATACAAGATGTTCCATCACACGGCCATCTTGAAACCAGATTCCGGTTGCCTGGACAACATCAAGTAAGAGCACTCAGATCAACCAGATATCCATTAAAGTCCAGAAATAGCGCTGCCCGTGACATTTGGTTACAAATGGAAGGAATGTTTCAGGACGGGAGCGAAAAAGGCTCGCTTTCTCCAAACACACTGTGACAGCTTAATATGACCGGGTTTAACTCGTGACGTGTCTCGCACATATGCAGTTTGGATGGCTGCAACTATTTCACTGTTCCAACGGTTTCTGAAACCTGAGATGTTGCACTTTATTGTTTTTTTTTTTTTTGGGTCATTATGGTAATCAGGGTGTGATTTGTCAAAAAACAAAGGGGAGGCGGTTGTTTTTGTTTTTTGGTCAGAGCGGGGGGGCAGTTATATATGTGGGGGTGTGGTCCATAACTAACGTAACTAACGTTGGCATGAAACGAGAATGAAACTTTATATATTTTCAATGTCAAGCTCTCGGGTTCTGTTCCTCTATTGTAAAGCGGATCTTACACGAAATTTTCCCAACTCTATCCTGTATCAACTGGACCCCCTCTACTGCTCTATGGGCTCCATGAATTTGTCATGTTTACCCCCCCACCCCCACCCTCCCCCCTTTACGGTGCCCCAGTGCATGGGGACGTTTGCGACAATTTGGTTCAGGTGAATGTTAGTGCCAAAAATGTAGGATATAGGTGTAAGAAAACTGTCACAACCTGCCTGTTATTTCAGTTAGTTGGTTGTCACCCCCAAGGATGAAATTCACTGAGCAGAAGTAGGGATGTAAAAACCAAAGGGAGGGTTGACCCCCCCCCCCAACAAATTGCACCCTGACAGTAATTTCACTCATGCCTGTACTAGAAGAAGCCGTTGTCTCAGGATTGTAACATGCAATAAATTGTAAATAACTGCTAGATGTTGAAACATCTGGAAAAAAAAGTGCTCCAGAAAAATGGGCAAACAGACTTACTCACGGCATATTTTCTAACCTTTTAGGGTACTTTCACACGGCGTACCCGAGTCCATACCGTACTTGGATACGCTCACACCTTTCCTGCAGATGTTGCGTTCACAAGCACGTACAGCGGCCCGTGCCAAAGTACGAGTGGGTGTTACAAAACCGAAACAGTAGTTGGTGGTGTGGTAGGAGTTCTGTCGCTATCCAATGAACATGGAAGTCAGAAGAAGTTACATCATCAGCCGAGCGACTGTTCTGTTCATCTGTCTACAATGGCGGCAGTACTTGTCTATCTGTTAGCCTGGTTGAGGCAAAGTGAAGAAGAGCGACCTTCGTTGTCCCTGATGTATCATCGAGTGGTTCAGTCGATAAGGGGATCCGAGGCTTTTTCAGGAGACAACAGGAGCGTCAGCTATGGCCTCGTGGTGGTTAGGTCATTTCCGCTGTCGGAGTAGTGGTTAGGTCATTTCCCCTGTCGGAGTAGTGGTTAGGTCATTTCCGTTGTCGGAGTAGTGGTTAGGTCATTTCCGTTGTCAGAGTAGTGATTACGTCATTTCTGTTGTCGGAGTAGTGATTAGGTCATTTCCGTTGTCGGAGTAGTGGTTAGGTCATTTCCGTTGTCGGAGTAGTGGTTAGGTCATTTCCGTTGTCAGAGTAGTGATTACGTCATTTCTGTTGTCGGAGTAGTGATTAGGTCATTTCCGGATTACTTTCACACTGCAACGTAGCGTACTGGAGTCCACGCAGTCCGTACCCAGTACCACCTTCTCAGCTGGACTAGGGTATAGCACTCGAGCACGGAACGTTTGCATTCACATTGGTAAAATTAAGCGGACTTTGGGGTCAAACGTACTCGGCTAGGGACTCGGGTACGCAGTGTGAAAACGCCCTTAAACAAAGAGTCCAGGCGGAGCATTTTAGGCTTAGGGTTTAAAGGGTTACGTTTTCCTCCCGTTTAATGAATCAGTGGTTTTCGTGTGACGCTCTGTATTCAAGCCGGTGTTACTGAGCTGTTCACTTTGCCTCTTTTTCCCCTTTTGATATTTAGAAACCTCATTAAAAGCACTTAAGGTTGTGAACATCCAACCTTAGGGCCAGATATTTAAGCCTGCAAGGTAAGCACCTCCCATTACGCTGAAAGGTTGTGTCAGACAGGGTTAAAATCAAACAGGTATTCTGTTGGGTCTCCATCATTATCTGCGGAAGACGTCTGTGAGTGGGAAAAGGCCGGGAGACGATCTGAGAGACCTGACCCGGTGTTATCATGGTGTCAGCGCGGGACTGATGAATATTCATATTGCAGGTGTTCTGAGTGTGTTTCAGTCTGTTTATCAGCATTTGCCTGTCTGCTTAAGATAAAATGGCAGCTTTAGGGACAATTTAACTCAGATGGAAACTTGTTTTATTGGTTCTCTGGGGATAAAAAGTTGTAATATCTTGCTTCAAATTTGTGAACACAGCCTGTGTTTATTGGCTTGTGGACTTTGACTTTTGACAGTGTGGCCATTTTTTCAACATAGAAGTGACAACATTCGATGAATGAGGGACAGAAACCTAATTTGTTCTGTTCATTTCCAATAATACTACTTCTAATCACTCATATTTCTGGATAAAACATTTCCTACATTCCTTCATATACTGTCAAATTGAAGATCAGGGTTCAGATTACAGTTCAGATTACATTAATACACATTGTTCTTTTTTTAGTGTAAAAAAGAGTGGAGTTTTTTTTATACTTTATTTTTATTTGTTTTATCAACAGAGAACACAACAAAGAAACTAGGGGTCACTGGTTGAACCCAAAAATATTTAAATGACAGACAGTAGTAATTATGTTTTGTTTTGTTTATAGTCCAGCCATTTTCGTCAGCGCTTCATGAAGATACAGGATGGGGAAGCAAAATTTACAATGAACATTTAGTTGTTTTTTCTCAGCAGGCACTATGTGAATTATTTTGAAACCAAACATATATTGATGTCATAATCATACCTAACACTATTATCCATACCTTTTCAGAAACTTTTTGCCCATATGAGTAATCAGGAAAGCAAACATCAAAGAGTGTGTGATTTGCTGAATGCACTCGTCACACCAAAGGAGATTTCAAAAATAGTTGGAGTGTCCATAAAGACTGTTTAGAATGGAAAGAAGAGAATGACTATGAGCAAAACTATTATGAGAAAGTCTGGAAGATACTATTAAAGAAGAATGGGAGAAGTTGTCACCTGAATATTTGAGGAACACTTGCGCAAGTTTCAGGAAGTGTGTGAAGGCAGTTATTGAGAAAGAAGGAGGACACATAGAATAAAAACATTTTCTATTATGTCAATTTTCTTGTGGCGAATAAATTCTCATGACTTTCAATAAACTAATTGGTCATACAGTCTTTCAATCCCTGCCTCACAATATTGTAAATTTTGCTTCCCCACTCTGTATGTTCCTTGATCTGTAGGTAATAAGTCAATCATAAGAAAGATGTTTTAATTCAATAGAATGTCAGCTACGTTTGCATTATTCTTCTGATTCAGTTCAACTTTACTGTCACACAGTGCGTAGAACATTTATAAAAAAGTGTGAGTTTTATGGGATTCATTGAACTAGTGCATTAAAATCTGTTCTAAGTAGTCTTAAAAAGTCTTAAATTTAACTTGTAGAAACCTGTAGGAGCCCTGTAACAAATATTTATAGACATGCAGCTGTAAGTATTAATATTGTGGTCTTGTGCTGTTTGGGATTATTAACCCTTCATGCTTTCAACTATATTTGACTGGCAGAACAGTTTAGTTTCATCCCATAAAGTTGTTTTTGGGTGCATTGTGCTTCATATAGTGCCACCCATCTTTGACATCATCTCCAGCTGCCTGGTGTCAGAACAGCCTCGTTCCACACAGGCTGTAAAGTTGTTTTGCAGCGAAGGAGAAGGGTCTGTGCTATGTTTTTGCTGTCTCTCTGTCTGTTTTTTTTAGCCACTTTGGACACATTAGTCTAGCTCAGACCTGGGCAATGTAAGGCCCGTGGGCCACATGCGGCCCAATAGCTGACCCTGACTGGCCCGCATGAGGTCATTGGCAAATTAAAAGTCAATGCAAATATTGGTAATAATAATAATAATAATAATAATAATCATCATCATCATCATCTTTATTTATATAGCACTTTTCATACATTAAAACTGTAGCACAAAGTGCTTTACATATCAGTTTAAAAATCAGTACCGCCCCCCACCCACACACCCACTCACTCACCCGCACACACACACACACACACACACACACACACACACACACACACACACACACACACACACACACACACACATATATATACAAACCCACAAGCTCACACATACTTAAAAAGACTGACTGAGCACGGGTAGACCAGAACAAAAATGTAAAAGTAAAAGAGGAGGCGCTGTCTCAGGGAGCCATCCGCACCAGGGGGCAGCCGCCGACCCCGGCAACCAGGCACCAGCAACACAGCGCTGCATCCCAACCAGTGGGAGAGGGCCAACTGGGACCCCCACCCACCAGAAAGGAGCGGACCCCAGTGAGAGAAGGCGCCACAGCCCCTGGAGTCCGCAGCCGCCCCCCGGCATGGAGGGCTCCCTCTGATGAAACACCGGAGAATAAGAAACATTAAAAAGATATAAAAGAATTGATTAAAAGAAGCTAAATTTAAGACATATATGAAATAATAAAAATATTAAACATTAAAATGATAAAACAGAAGCACTGGTTAAAAGAATCTTAAGATATATATATATATACATATATATATATAAAATATAATTATAAAACCTTTGAGTAGATAAAACAGAAGCATTAGTTAAAAGCCAAATTAAAAAGATGCAATGAATACAACAGCACTGCTTTTATTTTGGAGGATCTGCTAAGTTAATGTACTTTCTGTATTTAGCATAAGGCTTATGCACTGATTGGTTTGTTGGTCAGTTTTAGCCCATGAAGATGTCAGCTAATGCCAAAATCAGAATGTATAGTTTTGAACTAAATATGGACCTCGAAATATTTCCTCACTGAAGTCAGAGGTAAAGAAAAAGAAAAAGGGACTGAGCTATGCAAACAAACAAAGCTGGACACAGTTATTTTGTCTCATGTAAAGTTAATGTGAAGCTGGTTTTGCACATTTTTGGAAAAAAAGTTCTCGTGAATATGCGATAGTTGTATTCTGTGCTCTATATTTTCATTACATCATTGTATTGTTTCATTTACTGTTTTTCTACAGGTATATATTGAGCAGAGCGGCAGGTGTATTGGTCCGGCCCTTAACAACTGTCAAAGTTTCTCATGTGGCCCCATAAGAAAATGAATTGCCCACCCCTGGTCTAGTTTATGGCCAATGTTCTGCTGTTTTTCTCCATCCCATCACTGGTTCTGTCTCAGAGCGGTGGCCTCTGTTTGCCCAGCTCTCCTCAGCACAGCGGTACACTCATACGGCCATGGTATAGTTTGCTTTTGCTGTGCCATGGCAGATGATGCCAATGTGTTCTTCCATCACGGCAGGATGTTTCTGAGTCGCCCTGTAGTTCTTAAGTGCAGCTTTTGAGCGAGGCCAAAGTGCAGCCTCTGCTCATGCCACATATGTCAGCTGAGGAAAGAAGCCAACACACGCTTTTCACTTACTTTTTGGCTCCGGTAAAACCTCTATCATTCTTCCAACTAATAGAAACACTCTCTCTTCTCCAGAGCTACATCTGGCAGTTTTACATTTCTGCAAATCACAGACACGTTCAATCTCAGTTATTTCGACTTTTTTTTTTTTTTTTTTACATGGACATCTGCAGTGAGTGCAGCAAATACATCCCATTATCCAGTTAGGTAGAGCAAAGTTATAGAACAGTCCATCAATCTACAGATATACTAATGTAAAAATACCCTAGGTACAGCTCGAGTGGCCTCTTTTCTGAAACTCGAGGGGTTGTAAAAACACATTGCTGAAAGAATGTAGATAAATTTCACAGTGAAAGACGTGTACCTCGACATTTCTACATATTCAATGTGGTAAAAACATTTCTGATAATATAAAACATCATACTCTTGACTATGTAAGTCTCAAATAAAACAAGTGTTCTTCTCATATAGAATTTTTTGTCATGATCAAGCCGACTCTCACCTTGACAAAGGTAGACTGGCAGATGGATGATTCTTCATTTAATACAACAGGTCTGATGGTGTGGTTTTTTTTATGTTTTAATTTCTATTCTATTTCTATTTCTTAATCTATGTAGGTTACATGCAAAAGACCTTAAACATGATGGAGTTACACCAAAACAAAAACACGCCCCACCCCTCGTACATATTGTAGCTTATTTTGGCATTGATCCAGCTGATGACATCATGTCTATGCATGTGGTGATGTCAGCATTTCAATTGTCTCTGTATATGTGCCAAGTCTGAAGTAAATTGAGACATGTGAAATTCTGCCCATTATAAGTAAATGGGGGATTAAAAATCTTTTAAAAAAATGAACTTTGACCTTCCTTTTCCCAATATATAATGACATCTATTCTGGGTCACTGGCAATCTATAAACCCAATTTGGTATGAATTCAACCAATAGTTTTGCTGCTAGAGTGTTAACAAACAAATAAACAAACCGAACCAAAAAACAAAGCAAATGACTTCAGAAACAAAGATGAGTGATTTTTTTTCTTTTCTTTTTTTTTTTCTTTTTTTTTGACATACAGAAAATAACATCAAAATAAAATGATATATTCAGATGCTAACGCACAGCACCATCCATTTCCCGTATTCACATAAATAAACTGTTTGTCCATTTTTCAATATATTAATCTTTTTCCAGTATAAACAGAAGAAATGTTTTTAACTTTTCTAGCTAATTATCCACTGAAGGTGGGTCAGTATGTTAAAATACTGTCCTTTTAGTTTGGTTTTTATTGTATAACCAGTCACCCATGGATGCTGGAGATTTTTATGTACAATTAGTAAAAGCATGTTGAATTATGGTTTGGTTTCAGTATTACTTTCTTGGGCTTTTATTTCTTTTTCTAACTCTTAGTTGCTTGTGTCTAAACCCAACTATAGGAACGATTTAATACACATCTGATTATAATGGTTGTTTATCATAGGTAAACAGGAAATGACTTGATATACTGTGTATTGATTGAATGAATGAACATCTCAGAATAACCATGAGGGGTTCAGATTCTGTATCCTCATTCATGTAGATCAGGGGTGTCAAACTCATTTTAGTTCAGGGGCCACATTGATCTAAAGTGGGCCGGACCAGTAAAATAATAACAGTGAAAAAAGTAAAAGGATATTATGATCAAGTTTACATCTACAAAGTTTCCTTAAAAATCTGAATAACATGAACAACTTGAATTGTCTTAAGAAAAACAAGTGCAATTTTAACAATATTCTGCCTCGGTTTATCAGTTTATCATTTACACATGTGCATTACAATCACAAAAAACATTTAGTAACAGACAGAATATTGGTAAAATTACATTAACTTTTCTTAAAACATTTCCGTTTGTTCATATTTGTTCAGATTATTCACATTTTTTGTAAAAGTGTAGTTTGGTAATGTGAACATTTTCATGTAATTGTACTTTTTTACACCAAAAAAAAGAAGATTTGGGGTTGTCGTTATTGACAGGTTATTATGATAATATTTTACTGGTCTGACCCACTTGAAATCTAATTGGACTGTATGTGAAACCTGAATTAAAATGATTTTGACACCATTGATTGTTAATATCTTCAGTGTAATTTTTGCGTTTCACAAATTCATCCCGTGGGCCGGATTGGACCCTTTGGCGGGCCGGATTTGGCCCCCGGGCTGCATGTTTGACACCTGTGATGTACATTAATAATTGGATGTGAAATTCTGGCGTCATAGTTCACATCTGTGATTTGCAGAAACATACGACTCCAACTTTTTCTTCTGTTAATTGTTTGTTTCGTTCTTGCTACAGCGAGGTCCCCTTCCGTTCAGTATTTATAATATGTTAATCCAAAATTAACACTTCCTGTAGTTGTTTCAAGGTAAAAGTAATTCAGCAGCAGCTCTTTTCTCCACTTTCTCAATGGAATCAGTGCAATAACAGGCTACGTGGTTTGATACTGATTCTGGTTTGTAACACAGTGAATGTGAATCAATAGTACGCACTTGGCAGCAGGGAAAGAAGTGGAATTGGGTTAAGGCTCCGAAGTCATGAAGCAGCTGCGAGAGGTGCTGACACAGCCATAAGGACTGAGCACCCACGACCTACTTGTTGCTCTTTAATAAACTGCCCGGACGGTTTGTAGGTTCATGTAATTCTCATTGTTTTCCTTTTTTTCGTCACTGGAACACGCTCCCACAATGCGACACACTCCTCTTCTATTGACAATACGAGGTGTGATTATGAGAAAAGATTAAACGGTTGATTCCCAAACACTTAATCAGACATATGTACACGCTTGGGGATCCGACATGGGCTTTGATTCCGGCACATGCCCGATACAGGTAGAGCTGCCGCCTCCACACAGACTGGAAATAGCTTCCATAGCTGAGCACTTTGATACAGCTCCAGACTATGGCTGGGCTACAGCAGCAGCAGGTACATCATTATGTTAAATCACTGATCCAAAATAACACATCTAAAAATGGTTCTGGCATGAAAATAATGTAAATGAGATGTTTTTTTTTTTTTAACCGCATAAAAATATTCAGTATTAAAGCATAACTCTGCGTATATGCCTCTGTAGAGAGAGTGACGTCGCCTTATATGTTTTCTATAAAAGGCCGTATTGTTATCACTTATATAATAGGGTTTTCAGTGTTTTCTCTAAGTTTGTAGAAGACTACATTTTGGATTCTATACCTTTTTTGGCTCTGTCCTTGTACAGTTGTGGAAAAAAATTATTAAACCATCAAAACTCATCAAAAACAATGGTTATGTAATCTAGTACTAACTCCTGTGTGTATCATGTGATGAAAACAGATAGAAAAGAAAACACAGGATGCTTAAAAGCGCTGTTTTTGTCAGTACAATGTCATAGATATTGATGTAAGAACTGAAGTGATTTTGATCATTATCAAGAAAACCATGGAAGATGCTCTTAAATTAAACTCTTATGAGCTGTTTTTGTTGTTATCATTATATTTGTCCAAATAAATGGACCTTTAGTTGTACCGGGCATTAAAATGAACAGGAAATTGAAGAAAACAAGGGTGGTCTAAGAATTTTTTCCGTAACTGTATGTTTCCTAGAAAAGGCCATTTTATTATCACTTATATATTAAGGTTTTCACTGTTTTCTCTAAGTTTGTAGAAAACTACATTTTGGATTCTATACCTTTTTTGGCTCTGTCCTTGTACAGTTGTGGAAAAAAATTATTAAACCATCAAAACTCATCAAAAACAATGGTTATGTAATCTAGTACTAACTCCTATGTGTATCATGTGATGAAAACAGACAGAAAAGAAAACATGGAATGCCTAAAAGCACTGTTTTTGACAGTATAATGCCATAGATATCGATGTAAGAACTGAAGTGATTTTGGTCATTATCAAGAAAACCATGGAAGATGCTCTTAAATTAAACTCTTATGAGCTGTTTTTGTTCTTATCATTATATTTGTCCAAATAAATGGACCTTTAGTTGTACCGGGCATTAAAATGAACAGGAAATTGAAGAAAACAAGGGTGGTCTAAGAATTTTTTCCACAACTGTATGTTTCCTAGAAAAGGCCATTTTATTATCACTTATATATTAAGGTTTTCAGTGTTTTCTCTAAGTTTGTAGAAGACTAAATCCTGCATTCTGTACTTTCTTTGGCTCTGTCTTCTGTAGGAAGTTAAGTTTAACTCCTGGTTTGGGCAGTTAACTTGTGCATCTACCACATATTAACCCTTTTAAGATTGCCTTTATAACATGTGTCTTCCTGTTTTCTTTGCAATAGAAGTGTCAGAAAATGTCTTTTTTTTTGCCAATTCTTTTGCACCTTTGTTTTCATGAAGAACTTAAGTTTCAATATCTGGCCATTAACCCTGTCATGCACAGTGGTCACTACAGTGGACAGTTCTTCTACAGCTGTTCTTTTGTATATTCATTAATGTTGCAGTTTTAGTTCCATATCAGCCAACACAGTGGACACTTAGGCATCATCCTATACAATGACATTCATACAGTTATTGTAAATTACTGTTCTTTATAAACCTAATCTGCAGTGATATGTTAAAGTGTCAAAAAATTGCTTGATATCATTATGTGACTGTAATTAACAGCTTTTTTTTAACTAAAAGGTGTTTTTTTTTTGCATATTATCTCCATGAAGTCGTAATAACTAGTATTAGAGTATGTTAAAATGTGACAAAACATCAGATTAGCTGCATTAAAAATGTTTTCACACAGTAGATCAGTAAATACATGTTTATTTGCTTCAAAAATTAAACACATGACATCCAGCTGAGTGGATATTTTTAAAAACTTCATAAAAAGTAGGTTCAGAATTTTTTTTTTTTTTTCCAATTGCATTGTTTTTTTAATGCCTAAAGAGGAATAAAAATACTCAGGGAAAAAAAAATCTTGATTAAAGTTCTCATAATTCATGCATGAAAGGGTTAATTATTATTATAAATAATACATAAAAGAGTCTGTTTTAGTAAATGGAAATGAGAAATCCTACAAACAGTAGGTGTGAACATTGTCAACATAGTGATATATATGGTTATATATCAAGTTGCCAAAGTTTTGATATATAGTATGTGTATTTTTTTTCTCCACACTGTATTTCATATATTGCTACATTCCTTTAAAAATCTAAGTAATTTTTTCAGAATTTTTCAGAAAACACAAAATACTTTACCAGACATTGAGTATTTGATGAGGGAAAAAGTCATTTCTGTCCAAATTTGTGACTAATTTAGGAAGCAGTTCAGAGTTGAGGACAGCAGGCTATTATTTTAGGAAGGTGACGATGTGTAAAATAGTGTCCACATTGCATTTGTATTTGGGTAAAATGATTTCAGCATGTAGAAGTTGCAGTGGTGGGCGGTTGTCCATTTCCCCGGGTCTCCACTCATGTATTATCCATCTTCAGAAGCGTTCAGATACATGACTTTGTTTGCTCTGGAGAGAAAATATCGACTGCAGCGGTTCACAGTGTGGTATGATTTATAAGGCTGGCCTCCTGTAACGTAGCGCCCCGCTGACCCCGCTGACCCCGCTGACCCCGCCGACCCCTCCGACTCCAGAACGGTCCGCTGCGTTTCAGAGAACGGTACGGAGCTGCACGCGTTTTGTCAGGCCTCATTCATCTGAGCCAGTATTTAAGGCCGGACCCATTACTCAACACACACTCCAAACACAAACACTTGGAGAACACGGGCTGGAGTTGCGTGCGGTGTTATCAGCCGACGGTTTTCCTCTCATTAGTGAAGCCACATGCTCTTTTTAGGATCTACTGTCTTCCAGACTTATTAAGGTGAATGCTATCGCGCTGCTTAATTTCGTCATTTGGCTCAGTTTAATGAGGTGTGCCTTCTTTTGTCTCATCCTCCTGCTATTTGCTTCCTCTTTATGGTTTGATGTCACGTTTTCAGTTCAGATTGCATCACGCTGACTTGTTTTAATATGAATGTTTCATCTCTTCGTTTTTACTCTAACCCCCCCTTTACTTTTTGCCTTTTTTCTTCTTTGATTAGCTCTGATCCTGCCTTTTTATCTTATGTCATGTTTATCTTTTAACATCTTTTCTGTTTTTTCATCTTCCATTTCTTCCTCTTTATTTTAGCTACCGTTATTATGATGGATGTGTTATTGTAGAGTGGCACTGGTAAGATGTAACATTACTCAGTAGAGAGTGTAGAATAGAATTGATATTGTGTTTGATGTGTTTTTCCCTCTCACCCCCATAACGGAGACGGTGATGACACTGTCCCATGATTCATGGATTAGAAGACACGATGGACCGAATCACAGATAAAACACTTTAAAAATGCTAACAAGGATGGTGTCAAAGACTAACCCATCAAAAAAACTTTGCTCCACTGGTGTTTTAACCAAGTTCAGGCGATTCGATTTTATACTACTGGTTAAATAATTAACACCGAGTTGGGCTGATCACAGCACTTCTTCTTCTTCTTTTCCCCCAGAAATAACCTATAAAATGATTTTAGGCAGATTTGAAACTGAATTGACCAATTGCAATCTCATACATAAATGATCTGTGACATTGCATTGAAAGGCACCTCGGCAAATTACGCCATTTTGCAGGAAATTGGAGGTAATTTGAAGCCACAGTCTGAAGTAGCTCTCCGCCTAAAATGGCTCATTTTTGGCTTTTCTGCTCGATGATTAGCACAATAAAGCTTTTCCACTTTTGTACCTCGAAAGCCTTGAAGTGCTCTGCTGCAGCCCCCGGGGACATACGGTATATTTCTATATATTTCACACGGATCTATGACACTCACTTGAGGGTTTCTCCTAGATTTACAGAAATTGCTCGGTCTAAAACAGAGATGTCAAACTCATTTTAGCTCAGGGGACAAATTCAGCCCAAAATGATCTGAAGTAAAATAATAACAGTGAAAAAAAGTATAATTTATGAAAATGTTTCCATCTACAAAGTTTCCTTAAAAATGTGAACAACCTGTAATATTATGTAAAGTTATTTTACGCAATTTGGCAGCCCTTTATATATTACTTTAATACAAAGTAAATACAGGCAGCCCCCCAGCCCCCTTTGTGTGTGTGTGTGTGTGTGTGTGTGCGTATGTGGGTGACATTGCATATATTTGATACTATACACAACTTTTTTTTTTATATTGTCATCATTGTTCTAATTTCAATAAAATAGTAAAAAAAAAAACAATAACAAAACATGTGACTAATATGAACAACCTGATGTGTCTACAGGAAAATAATTGCAATTTTAACAAAATTATGCCTCCGCTTATCATTTTACACATGCATTACAAATTCCATATCACAGCTGATCTACAAATACACAAAACATTTATTAACAGGCAGAATATTGTTAAAATTGCACTCACTTCTTTTAAGATATTTCAGGTTATTCACGTTTTTTGTTAACCCTTTCATGCATACTGGTCACTACAGTGGACAGCTATTCTACAGCTGTTCTCTTGTATATTCATGGATTTTTTTTTTTTTTTTTTTTTTTTTTTACACATATCTTTATTAAAGTTTTAAGACACTACATATCTTTTCTGACATAAATTGGTAACATTATGTAGATCTGTCCTGAGCATAAACCCCAAGAATCACAAGCCCTCCCCATAGTTTTCACACAATTTATCAGTAAACACATGTTTCTGTGCGTCAAAAATTAAACGTGTGGATATTTTGAGTTTTGAGCTGAGTGGATATTTTTGCAACTTCATGAAAAATAGGTTTATAAGAATTTTTTTTTTTTTTTCATTTTTAAAAAATGTTTATTTATTTATTTGTTTGTTTGTTTGTTTGTTTGTTTGTTTTTCAGAAATAAAATAATCAATCGCATTGTTGTTTTCATACCTAAAGAGGAATAAAAACACTCAGGGAAAAAAATTTGATTAAGGTTCTCATAATTCGTGCATGAAAGGGTTAAAGGACACAATGTAAACGTACAAATTTTTATGTAATTGTACATTTTTTGCACCACATCAAAGAGAAAAATTTGGAATTGTCAGAATTTAGAAGTTATTAAGATGGTATTTTACTGGTCCAATCCACTTGAGATCATATTGGTACAGTATGTACGTGGCCCCTGAGCTAAAATGATGTTAAAATCCTTGATTGTTAATATGTTCAGTGATTCAGTGCATTTTACAAATTCATCTCACAGGCTGGACTGGACCCTTTAGCGGGCCACTTTTGGCCCACGGGTCTTATGGTTGACACCTGTGGTCTGAAATGTGTTTAAAAGACACTTAAATTCCTGGTGCTGGAGGACTGGATGAAAATTGTTGATGAAATTCACAAAATGGAAAGATTAACATTTATGCTGGGGCTGCAAGATGAACTTTACATAATAAGATGGGCAAAAGGATTACTTTCTTTCAATACAATTAATGTGTGGTTTGTCTCATAGTCCTGTGAAATGTCATATAAACTGCTGCTCTAATAATGTAATTGTGTAACTTGATTGCTATTTCATACCTGTAACCTAAATTGCCTTTACTATTAGATTGCTGCCGATTGCTGTTTATGTTCAAAATGATAAATAACTAATAAAAACGAAGTGTAAAAAAAGACACTTAAATTAGGATATTACAGTTTACATTTTGATGCAAATGATGCCTGAAATATGAGTCGTAAACACTGATATTCTAATATGTTTTCAGGCAGGCATCCATCCAAGCAGGATAAAGATAAAAAAAAAAAAAACTCCTGAAATGCCCCCACTTCATTTGTAAGTGAGCTGTTATGCTCTTCATACGGTCTCAGAAGCTTCGCCACCACGAAGCCCTCAGATTCATACTCATATTTTTATCTGATAACTCCCGAAGAAGATAAGCCGCGGCCGATATGAGTTGCAGTCCCTTCATATCCTGTCCTCTCCGTTGCATTTCTTATGACCTCTTGCATCTCTATCAGCCGCTAGTTAAAGGACAATATTTCGCTTTATTTTTTTTTTTTTACATTTTTTTTTTTTGCTTGTGTTTCACTGTCCATTCCGGGGGCAATCGCCTTGATGAAGTACCTCTCCCACCAGGTCATTAAGACAGCCCTGGGAAAATGATGTTTAATGGTTGCCCCGGTGACTTCATAAATCATTTATTTTGCTGCACACCTGGCCCATTTATAACGGCGTAAATGCGAAGGTCTGCCAGCATTTATGAGGGGCGATAGATACTTCTGTACGCCCAGATAATTGTCGTTAGTACCTGTAAATCACTAACAAATCCCTTCCTGAAATGTCTGAATGCCTGGCTTTGATATTTGGATGCAGATGCTGTGAATGTACTCCACTCCCTGCCAAAATAAGCCGTCTTCCCTCTTGATGTTTTGTTTCCCTGTGTGCATTGTGTTCATAGCTGCACAGTTTGGATTCTGTTTGATTTGTTTCTGCTTGTTTTGTTGTTGTTTTTTTTTAATTGTGTTCCTGTCATATTGCTCAGCTATCAGGATTATGAGCCTGAGATCAAGTAAGACAAAATTAGAAAGGCCCCTTTTTCCCCTACCTGTAATACCATCTCTCATTTTTTACCCCCCATGAGGACAAATCAGGTCCCAAATCCATGTCGCTGCCCTTCGGAATCATTAAGATGATTTACTGCAGAGCTCTCAGTCAAGTCCGCATTAACGTGCACACACACTGCACTCTTAAATATACAGAACCTACACGTGTGAAACGTATTGCCTGCAGCTTTTTGATTTTTTTTTTTTTTTTAACCCATATACTACAGACATGTTAAGGCATGACTTTCATGACTGCAGGTGCAGAGTAAAAGTGTAGTTTAGTGCACTATGGGAAAAATGGAATGAAATGACACACACTGCAGCAGGAAAATCCGTGTATCATTTGTTCTTTTCATATCCAATTGAGAATCCACAATCGGAAAATGAAAAAAATAATTCATTCATTAATTCGTTTGTTTATTTCGAGCATTTACAGAATACATGCAAATTCAAAATTCCAAAAAAAAATCCTTCATCTATACTCGAAAAAGAGTGGGAAGAAGAAAAACTTATTTAATCCTACCCCCATTCTCATCATCAAATAACTTAACATAATAACATTTTAAATCCTCATTCCTGTCCTTTGACTTCAAGCCAGAACAATGAACAAAATAGGCCTATACCAAATGAGAATCAACTCATTTGACAGTATTTACATTATAGAACCAAAATGTGTGTAAAAAATAGAAACAAAGTACATTCCTGGTGGTATACCAGAAGGTAATGGACAACACATACCAACTAGATGAGGAACAACAAGCACATATTAACATATAAGACAGAATGTTGATGTAACAGTATTAAGACCCTCCATCTTTATACTGGGACCAGACCATATTTTTATGTAACAGTTTAAATCGGTGGATATTTTGGCATTGCTTGTGTTGGATGTCCAGACTGTTCCAATGACTCGTTATTTCATTATTCATGTACAAATCAAAAAACGAGTTCTTCATTCTTTTGATGTACGCACAAATTAGAAATTGGAAATAAGCAAATGGACCAAATGTCGGGTTTCATGTTGACATTTTTGATATCCAATTCGGTATGACCCAGAAAACTTCCTCATGTGCTGAGCTGGACAGTCGTGGGTTTGCTAGTATTCTGCCTAAAATATTCTGCGATAATGTAGAATTTCATCTTATTCAGAGGCAGCAAACGTATTACTCCCAAGGAAGACGACATGACAACTGAAAAAATTGTTTTGTCTAATACGGTGCAGCTATGGTAGCCAATCTAAGAGGAAGAAGCCACTTTGTGAAACACATGAAGAAGTCAGTAACTTCTGGGTCATACCAAAAATGTCAACATGAAACCTGACATTTGGTCCATTTGATTTTTGATTTGTACATGAATGATAAAAAAACGAGTAAATTTTTCTTTTTCGGATTGTGAATTCTCAGTTGAATATGAAAATGGCGAATGATACACAGATTCAGGAATCAAAGTCAATCGTAAAATCATGGGATTTGCACCTCTAAAAATAATAGATCTCAGTAATGCAATGAAATCAACCATAACAGATGTAACAGCCATGATTTTGACTGTAGTGCATCCTGTAGATGTTGATGCTGTAGGTTAACCCCGTATAAACACGGAAGTGAAAGTATTGGGTTATCATAGTGGTGCTCCAAACACAGCTAAAAAGTACCTTTAAACAACACAAATCAAACTGAAAAAAAAAAAAAAAGACGAAATAAAACTTGAAGATTATACTAAGTGTGTAGAGAACATGTCACCACCCACACATGTGGACCAGGGCCAGGGGTTCTGGCGCTGTTTACACAATATTTAATCAACGAATGCTCATCATCCTAGTGTGTAATTGAGCTTTGAAAACATGTGCCATTCATATCAGAGGAAGCAGGAGAAAAAAAAATATGTATGTATATATATATATATATATATATATATATATATATATATATATATATATCAAAGTCTGGATCCTCATGCACTAAAGCTGTGGATGATGACAGATGCTGGTGAAAATCAGAAATTAATCTTAACTCGCCTACTGTGAGTCAAAAAAAAAAAAGCAAAAGGATGCAGGTGAAAGAAAAATGTTGCCTTTCTATGCAGTACGCCTGGACTGAGATAGAGCCCTACATTCTTATTAGACTCTCAAGGGCATTTATCTCTGTTGGGCCTTTTAGCTTTAGTAAGAAGGTAAAATACACACTCCTCTAAGGCTCAGGCAACAGAAATCCACTATGTGATGTATGTGTCCCTTTAATGAAATGCCATAGAAACCTGTTCTACAGAGCTGCAGTCTTCAGATCATGTGAGGCTCATTAAAGCCACAATAGCATCACTTGAAAAACAATAACTAGTACCGTAGAACAGTTCCATTCACTGTACCCATCATGTCTTATCCTTTTGTTCTCATTGTTCATTCATTCTCCTTCACCAAATGAGTACTGAACTGATGTTTTCAATGATATACAGTTACTGATCTGCTAATATCCATGGGTGTTTTTTTTTTTTTTCTTTTTCTGTTTTTTTGTTAATGAGTGTGAGATGAGTTTGTTAAGCTCTTCCTGTGTTGTCAGATCGTGGGTGATCGGAGCCATCGCCTTGCTGTGTCTGCTGGGACTCACCTGGGCCTTTGGACTCATGTACGTCAACGAGAGCACGGTTGTCATGGCCTACCTGTTCACCATCTTCAACTCCCTGCAAGGAATGTTCATCTTCATCTTCCACTGTGTCCTGCAGAAGAAGGTATGGCTTCATTTATTGGACAACTTAGTCTGAATTTTACCTGATGAGTTCAAACTGATGCAGATTCAGGCTGTGAACGTTGGGAATACAAAGACGACTCCGCCTACAGTTGGATACATGACATTAATGTGTCATGTATTATCTCTACATGGGCTGCTCTGAGTGTGCAGCTTCAACATGACCACACATACACTTCTAGTGTTTTTGCGCTGACTTCATTCCCAAGTCTTTCTGTGATTACTCACCTGAATCTCTTCCCTCACGGTGAACAATTTCAAAGTGCCATCCACTATAAACAAATCATGTGTTTACAAACAGAGCCAGGAGGTTACTCGGGCATCTTCAGAATTTTGTCATGATGTGCATTGTGGGAAATAGAGGCTTGCGCAGTCGCGGAGCTCCAGCCGTTTCCGCGTCGTGTTTATTGCAGGTGCCGCTGCCAGGCAGAGCTCCACTTGCTCGGCTTCCGCGTCGTGTTTGTTTCATCCATATAATATCAAAGAACCTTTGCTTCCCACAATGCATGTCGCAACAAAATTCCAAAGACGCCCGAGTTCCCTCCCGGCTCTGTTTGTAAACAAATGATTTGTTTATGTTGGATGGCACCTCGAAATTGTTCACCGTGAGGGAAGAAATTCAGGTGAGTAATCACAGAAAGACTTACAGATTCGTGATACTTAGGCTATGACTGAGGTTTTACAGATCTGATGAAAAATTAGTGACAAAAATCTCCCACAGCTTCAACTGAACATAAACCCAGCGTCTCCATCCACTGTCATTGATCCAACTCCATGGGTTTTACTGAAGAATCAATGTTGTAGATGACGGTGTTTCCACTGGAACTACGGAGCCTCTGAACATCCAAATGGGTCATATCTGATGAGCATGAGAAGTTGACAAAGTGCATTTTACACCAATTATTGACATGGATTGATAGAATTAATGGATCAACAGGTATTAAACTGTTACATCATGGTTTTGGTCGACAGTGGGCGTTTGGGTCTTTATGGGTTAACTGTAAAAAAGTAAAACTACATGAAAATGTTTACATTTACAAACTGTCCTTTCACAGAAAAATGTGATTAACCTGAAACAATAGAAACAACTTAAGAGTCTTAAGAGAAATACGTGCAATTTGACCAATATTCTGCCTGTTACTAAATGTTTTGTGTATTTGTAGATCCACTGTGATTTTTAAGTTGTAATGCACATGTGTAAAGGATAACCTGAGGTATAATATTGTTAAAAGTGTACTTATTTTTCTTAAGATTCATGGTTATTTATGGTTGTTCATGTTATTCATATTTTTTTAAAGGATAGTTTGTAGATGTAAACATTTTCCTTATTGTATTTTTACTTTTTTTTACTCTAAAACATAGAGAAAATGTGGAGTTGTCATTATCTATAAGTTATTATTTTACTGGCCCGGCCCACTTGAGATCACATTGGGTTTGTATGTGGCTCCTGAACTAAAATGAGTTCGACACCCCTGCTCTAACTGCTTATGCTTCTTTCTGAGATGCACAAAATATGATGTTTAACATGTCATTTTAGTCTCAAATAGAACACATTTTTATCCTTTTTACCTGGACAATTACTTTAATCACAGTCTTTGGCTAAATGCAAGAAAATCACACCTCAGAGAAATAAAACTGCACAAGTTTGGCTAAACTAGATTCTACTCCTTCAAGACAGACACCACACACCAATCTTTATCTTTTTAATATCTAGCATTTATGTGAGACCTTATTTGCACATGTGCATTAAATACTATACACACACACACACACACACACACACACACACACACACATATACATACAGGGAATGGGTGGGACTAAATAACTGTTGACTTCCTCCCACTCCTGTGTGATATATTTCTGTTTTCCTTATTGATTGAATTCTCCTTCCTCCTACATGTTACACAAAAATTACTCAGAAACAAACAAACTCTAAGATAAATTTTCGCCCTTTCAGTGGTTAAGCTTATAGTAAAAGAACAGTAAGCACAAAATACTCATGGTTCCTACATAACCTTAACCATTAAATGGGTTGTCAGTTACCTTAAAAATGTTTAGAGGATAGAATCAACATTAAAGTTGCATAAGTGAGTTCACACATTACAGGTATTACTGTCTGCAAAGTTATTGGCTCCTACATGTGAACATAATCTTTATTTATAGAGTATGTTTCACACAAAGTGCTTTACAAAGAAATGCAAGTGCAAAGTACAAAAAAATGATAAAACAGTAAAAAATGTGAATAAAATGCAATAAAAATCAAATGAGTGGTGCCAGGCACAACAAACCCCGCCCCTCGCACGTATTGTAGTTTATTTTGGCGTCGAACCAGCTGATGTCATCATGTCTGTGTGTCTGGTGATGTCAGCATATTAAGTGCCTCTATATATGTGCCAGGTTTGAAGTAAATTGAAACAATATTGATGTTTTTATCGACATTTGAAATTCTGCCCATTAAAAGTAAATAGGAAAAATTCTTTTTAAAAAATTCATTAAAAATTGGAACTTTGACTTTTCCCACAATGTAGCCACATCTATTCTGGGTCACTGGCCATCTATAAATGTAATTTGGTTTGAATTCAACCAATAGTTTTGCTGGTACAGACATTTGAACTTTAGCCTATTATAAGTAAATGGGGGGAAAAAAAGATTTTAAAAATTCATAAAAAAAATTTGAACTTTGACGTACTGTTCCCAAAATGTAAAGAGATCTATTCTGGGTCACTGGCGATCTATGAACCCAATTTGGTATGAATTCAGCCAATAGTTTTGTTGCTAGTGTGTTAACAAACAAACAAACAAACAAATAAACCAAACCAAAAACAATACCCCTTTCCTCTCCTTCGGGGGACGGGGTAATAAATAAGCACCAGTTCTGATGACATGTATGTGCTTCCTTGAGGTCGTTTAAGAGCATTGGGTCTAAAACTGTGGCCGCTCGGATGGAAGACTACAGTTAAAATATAATCATGAATACTTTTAAAAGTAACCAATAAAATCTTCAAGTCACACCTAAAACAAACCCAGAGCCAGTGTAAAGACACCCAAACAGGTGTAATAGAGTGTACGTTTGTTTATTTTGTATTTTCAAGCTTCTAAATCAAAGAAATACACTTTCTCCTTCTGAAATACGGCACTTTTTGATGTATTTTTGGTGTTCTTGGTGTATTCTAATGTCTCCGTTCCATGCTCTGTGTGTTTATCTTCTCTCCAGGTGCGCAAGGAGTATGGGAAATGCCTGCGAACTCACTGCTGCAGCGGTAAAAGCGTGGACAGCTCCATCGGTTCTGGAAAAGGCACGGCCTCTCGGGCTCCGGGACGTTACTCCACAGGGTCACAGGTGGCACGACACTTTCCACATTTTAATTTATTTATTTTAGTTACTCTTTCCGTTCCTTTTGTTTTCTGGCTTTACCTGCTGAATTTGTACACGTCATCCTCAGTAAACCAGGACAAATTAATGCTCATTCACTTCTGGATTACTGCTGAATATTATCTAAAAATACAGCTTGTGCAGACTTTCACCCATCCAGTCTGCATAGCCGTAAGCAAGAGTTTCTAAATAAAGCAATGGGGAAATATTTTAAAGGTATTTATGATAGATTTCACAGAAGGAAAGCATCTGTCCTTGTTTGGAAGTGATAGCAGGGAAATGTTGTGCTTGTTGAGCAGAATATTTTTAAGTACATAAAATCAGCCTGCGATTTATTTCCACCGGAGCTGGTCTGCGCTGCACATTTGCACAGTGGCGCTGACTAAAGTACTGGCTACAGCTTTGTCAGGATTTTGTTCATGCTCGCAAATGCAGATTCGACTGTCTCTGCCAAAATATGTGAGATCTGCGCGCAAGTGGTAAGTCTGCTTGTAAAGTAAATTGCTAATGGATTCCTCCCACACTGACATGAAATATAGGATGAATTGCCATGATACACTATAATTGAACATCATATCCATATTCCAAAGAGTGCGATTTCCTTGCAGTGTTCAATTATAAATAGTCCTTAGAGTCGAGCGTGCAGTGGCAACCCACAACACAGGCTGCATTCTGCATACAGATCAAAGCGTTTAATTAAATCCAGTGCTTTGACGAGATGGCTTTAACCTCATACTCCAATTCTTTATGAGTCAGACAGGAACGGAAACACTAAGAAAGGCGTGATTATTACTTCTCAGACTTATGAATGAACGGTAAACCAGTGAGGTACCTGTGGCTGCCATTCAAGTTAATGAATTATCTGTGTAAACGCAGCTGGGGATTAAATGATACAAGCTAACGTTATTCACATGCGACGTGAGCCACGTGCCATCAGGGGTCAAGGGTGACTCTCCTTCTGAGAGTGAAGTATTGATCCTAACATCCCTTCACGGGAAACGTTGACACCGTTATGAATTAAGCATGTCCACGCGTATCGGACGTCTTCCTGAAATCCTCCACTGACGTCCTGCAGGGGAGGATTCCAGGATTTCAATGTCAGTCAAAACCATGACAATCTGTATCTTATAGTATCACATTGTTTTGTATTATATTAACCCTTTCATGCATACTGGTCACTATGGTAGACAGCTATTTTACAGCTGTTGTCTTGTATATTCATGGAGTTTGTTGTTTTAGTTCCATATCAGCCAAGACAGTGGACACTTATGCATCATCCTATGCACTGCAATTCATACCGTTATAGTACATTTGCTGTTCTATATAAACCTAATCTGCAGTGACATGTTTAAGGGTAAAGCAATTGTTATAGTTTTTGTTTTCTTTTTAACAAAAAGGTGTTTCTCTCTCTCCATGAATCGAGTCATAATTAGTATTAGAGCATGTTAAAATGTGACAAAACATCAGATTAGCAGCATTAAACATGTTTTTATTTATTATTATTATTATTATTAATAATAATAATAATAATAATAATAATAATAATAATAATAATAATAACAATAATACATTTTATTTATAAGCGCCTTTCAGGACACCCAAGGACACTGTACAACAAGATAAAACAAACAATCCATAAAATACAAAGAAATAAACAGATTAAAACAAATAATTACTATATATAGAAATGAAGTAGTAGAATGGAGATTAGAGTTTATGGGGGGTAGGCTATTCTGAAAAGGTGAGTTTTGAGTCTGGATTTCATAGTTTTCACACAGTATATCAGTAAATACATGTTTCTTTGCTTCAAAAATTAAATGTATGGTGTCCAGCTGAGTAGACATTTTTGCAACTCCATGAAGAAAAGGCTCATAATTTTTTTTTCATTTGCATTGTTTTTTTAATACCTAATGAGGAATGAAAATACTCAGGAAAAAAAAAAAAAAATCTTGATTAAAGTTCTCGTAATTCATGCATGAAAGGGTTAAAATGCATCTTAACATATCGCATTGTATCGCAACATACTGCAACGGCATATATCTTATTGTACTTTAACATATCACAAGGTATTATATTGTATAGTAAGGTGCATCACATTGAATCATATTACATTGTATTGCACCATATCGCATTTTATTGTATTGCAGCATACAATGCTGTGTACATATACAACATATCACGAGATTATTGCATCACATTGTATTGCTATATATTGTATCATATTGTATTGACTCATACTGTATTTCAACATTTCATATTGTTTTATATTGCACCATATCTTATACTGCATCATCATATTGCAATATACCATATTATATAGCAACATAACTTAAGGTATTGTATCGGCAACATATTACAATGTATCGCATTGTATCACGACATGTCATATCTTATTGCATCACACTATATTGTAGTGCAATATATTGTACCATAACATATGATATCATGCGATATTGTGTCACATCATATCATAGAAAATAAAGGTGACATCTGCCTCAGGGCCTATAAAATAATTTAATATAAATTAGAACATTAAAAAAAGCCGGAGTATTGTGTCCATTACCCCTACCCATGTAAATTTTGGACCAAAAGATGATACATTTTGGATTGACGAAATGAATCACAACCATATTTGTTATGAGTCACATCATCAAATTGTTGCTGCCATTTCTTACCTTGGTTTGTCGGATGGGTACATATTTTTTAAAGTAATAGCCTTCATCACCGTGATTTTCTGTTCTGTTTCGTTCAGCGCTTTCTGGCTATGAAAAATGAGCAATAAGTTCATTATTTTAAAGTTGAAGCACTTACTGAAAGTTGGCTTTAGACTGTTAAATGTTTTATTAGGACTGTGTCAGATCAATTATATGAAAAGGATAAATGCTGTCAGGTTGAGTCCAAACGCAACTTGAGTGAAACGACTTTTAAAAGTATCGTTAAAGTTGGAATGCATTTCCTTTTATTGCTGTGAAATATTCATCTTAAGTAATTAGGTTGAAAAGTTTAAGCTGACAAATAGATCCAGTCACATCTAAAAGTGTATTTTCTGAGTATGGTTATAAGGAAAATGCGTACGTTTAAATTTAAGTGTGAAATGTACTTTTCTGTGATACTTTGACAAGTTAGATTAAAAGAAACATCTAATTTATAAATTGAGCAAAGGCCCAGGCTGCTAAACTAAAGTGAGTCTGAATGACAGGCAGACCTACAACAGAAATCACAGTGAAATGTATTGAATAACACTGGAGAACGGAGCAAGAACAAAAGCTTGAATGCTATTCAGTTTTACTACCCTGGGGCTTTGGTTGAATATCCAGACCCTTCTCTTGTGCAGCGGCCCATGGGACTCATAATTAACCAGAGTGAACCCTCTTGGATTGAGCCTTTCCAACTCGACACACTGATTCCAAGAGCTTGACTGATGACTTTATTATTGACTTGGCCTATCCCAGTTCTCACACTCGTCTTTAATTGGAGGTTACTTATCCCCTCAGCTTACACCTTTCATGCTTTAAATGCAAGACTCAAAAGCTGATACTCTGCTCCAACTTTTACGTAAAGAAAATGAATAAATAAAGGAATGTGCTCTTCAGAAAAAATCTACATAAAAAAAGAGCATTTGGGCATTTGAGAAGTTTTTTTTTTTATAACCTCGGCCCCTGAAGGGGAGGCAAGGGGTATTGTTTTTGATTCAGTTTGTATGTTTCTTTGTTGGTTTGTTTCTTTGTTTGTTAACACTCTAGCAGCAAAACTACTGGCTGAATTCATACCAGATTTGGTTTATAGATTGTCAGTGACCCATAATAGAGCTCATTACATTTTGGGAACAGTAGGTCAAAGTTCACATTTTTTTAATGAATGTTTAAAATCTTTTTTTTCCTTCCATTTACTTATAATGGGTAAAATTTCAAATGTCTGTAGCAGACAAACTATTGGTTGAATTCACACCAAATTTGGTTCATAGATTGCCAGTGATCTTGAATAAATGTGATTACATTTTGGGAAAAATAGGTCAAAGTTAAATTTTTTAATGAATTTTTATTTTTTTTCCCCATTTACTTATAATGGGCAAAATTTCAAATGTCTATTAAAACATCAAATTTGTTTCTATTTATTTCAAACTAGCCACATATATAGTGGCAATTGATATGCTGACATCAGCACACGCATAGACATGATGACATCAGCTGGATTGATGCCAAAATAAGCTACAATACGTGCGAGGGGCGGGGTTTGTTGTGTCTGGCACCACTTGTTGTTTCTTACGTTGTTCTCATTGTCACTTGTTTCGATGTGTTTCTTTTTCTGCAGAGTCGCATCCGTCGAATGTGGAACGACACGGTCAGAAAACAGTCTGAGTCGTCTTTTATGACCGGTGACATCAACAGCTCTGCATCACTCAACCGAGGTACTTGTTCCCATAACAAATATTTCTTTGGTTGACTCCTCAGTACACTGACCTTCTGGCTAATGCAGCACATATAATCATCTTTTTTTTTTTTGTTTTTTTTTTTTGACAAAATCTTCACAAGTTTCCTTGAATTGCACTTATAATCATTCCCACACATTTGACACAAGCACTTCAGAATATAAATAGCCCTTTTTTACAAAAGGAAACTTTCAATCACAAACCTTGACCCAGCATTTGAAGTCAGGGCAAATCATGAATCATGAAAGCACCGAATGCCTCAGAGTCCCCTGACTCTTAAAAGTAAAAGAAACATCTTCTTTCTTGCTGTTAACACGACTAAATGTTGAAGTAAATTCTCATCTATTGGATGTGAAACAGCATCAAATCTGCCATTAGTAGTCGTGCAGCACTCAAACACTTTTGCCCGGGTGAAAGAGAGCAGGATTGTGAATACAAGGCTGAGATTGAATGGATAACATCCTTTTGCTGCTCCAAAAAATTGTTTATCAAATCTGTTATTTTGAGTCTCATAGAGATCAGTTTTGCCACTTGCAGGAGTATGCAATGAAATTGGATTTGAAACTTTTACTTGACAAAAAAATGCAAGCAAAGTACATTTCATAAAACTGTATTTTATTGTTCTGGATTTGATAGGCATCCAAAAACTACCTCTTTATTTTCTCCCCCTCTTTCAAACACAGCTGTAGCTTGGCATAGACTTGGGAAAAGTGCTGAATAACAATCTAAAATCAATTCAGTGGAGTTTTCTCTCAGAAACACAATAAAAAGTATTTTACTATAACGTTTTTGACAGCACAGTGAATAGAGTTAACTTCAGTGCCTCTCAGGTTGTACACCAAACAGATACCAGACTACAACTGACATCCAAGAGCAAATTGTGTCCTGGCTGGCATCCCTGCTGCTCTCCTCTCACTCATCGCACCTCGTGATGGAGGGCTCAAGTTCCACACTACTTGCTCGCTAAATTCGCTCTGGGCGCCTGCTTGCGTAGACACTAATGCATAGTTACAATGATGGATTAATGTTCGACACAGAGAGGAAGTGTCGGGATCTCAATAATTAGGCTCTTAGCTTTACCACCATCAACAGACACAGCTTTTAGCCCTTCTGCAGAGGCTGCAGTGGGCCAGTGGAGCCAAAACCTCCATGGATGTTCCATAAAGAAACACCAGAGACGATTTATTAACACAAACCTCTAACACCTGCATCTTACTAAGCTGCATCTGACAATAACGTATGCGGTCAGTACTGAAATATTAATAATATCCTGGGCAAACTAGTGCTATCAATATTTACAGTCGCGGAAAAAAATTATTATACCATCAAAAGTCATAAAAAACAATGGTTATGCAATCAAGTACTAACTCCTGTGTGTATTATGTGACTAAAACAGACAGAAAAGAAAACATGGAATGCCTAAAAACACTGTTTTTGTCAGTACAATGCCATAGATATTGATGTAAGAACTGAAGTGATTTTGATTATTATCAAGAAAACATGGAAAATGGATAGATATCAGCTCTGAAATTAAACTCTTATAAGCTGTTTTTGTTCTTATCATTATATTTGTCCAAACAAATGTACCTTTAATTGTACCAGGCATTAAATTGAACAAGAAATTGAAGAAAATACAGGTGGTCTAATAATTTTTTCCGTGACTGCATGTAACTCATTCTAACAGAGCTGACACTTCCAAATTCCCACTCTCTACTAGAATTCAGCCAAGTTTTCAACCAAATTACCGTATTTGAAGCCAACAAACACTGCCAACAGGATAAACAAATGTTGCTTGAATTGCTTGATTTCTTAAAGCTACCAAAACTCTAGTTAGAATGGACCAGAAAACTAGATAAAAGGCAAAAATTGTGCTTACATGTAAAGAAAAAACAGTTTGACAAACATGCTATTCTTAAATTGACAAGTTCTCACTCTTAAAATAAAACTAATCTTGTTCTTCTGCTGGGATTTTATGCACACAGTAGCTTGTTAAATCAACCTCTGTGTCTTTTTAAGTTAGCTATAGTGTCTTAAAATGACATTACTTAAAAAAAAAAAAAAAACAAGCTCCGCAATATTATTCTTCTTTTTTAAGGTTCGAAGTCCAGTTCATACCGAACCTTGCAGGTAGAGGTTGCAGCGTGAACTGGATCGACTCATCTCAGCTCAGACTGACTTACGGTGTCACCAGTGATTCAGTTTGTCAAATTGCCAGAGGCTGGTTCTAGAACATCCCACTAAATTCTGTATGTTTTTGTAAGAATCTACAGGCTTTTGCTTTCCAGTTAGCACAAAACACATCCTCACTGTCAGCTGTTTCCCAAATAAATCATCTCTCTCCTTATTAGACGTGACTCCAACTCCGAGAATACATGAAAATCAATACTAGAAATGCAGCTGTTGTTACTAATTCACACTCGCGTTCATATTTTAAGATGCTACGAAGAACATCCAGCAATAAAAAACATGAAAAGCAGAGACTTAGAATGAAAGGACTGAGCATTGTTACCGTTGGATCGATATACGCTCCTGTGCTGTTGCATTGGTTTGAACTGGCAGGTATCAGAAGCAACTGATATTTGGTCTGAACTGGGCTTGAGTTTCCACAAAGACAACGTCAGATGATCAGATTTGACAGAGATAAGCTAGCATCGTGTAAATCACTCACTGCTAGTTCCTTATTCTGAGTCTGAGCCAACCTGACATCAGCTGTAGAAGAAACGCTCTTATAATTTGTCTAATTTATAATTTAGTAAATATAGTAGCACCTCCACAGGGACACAATAATAGTTTTACAAATACAGGTGGTGCAGCTCTGCTAAAGGAAAAATCAAGGTTTACTGTCATCACTACAACATGAGGTGCAACGTAAGAAGATTTGACTTTTTTTTGTTGTTGTTGTAATTATCTTTTTATTATCTTAGCATTTTACATCATATATATAACTTCTATGTATGTAAAGAAAAACAAACAAAACAGAAAAACGTACTCAAACAGGGGAGCAATGACAGAAATAGCAAAAATATACACAGTAACCTAAAACAGAGTTAATGGGAAATAAGTAATTTTCCTAGTCCATTCTTTCCTTCCAGAAACCCTTTTCCCCTGCATAAACATTTAAAGTTTGTAGCATGAACCAAGGGTTTACAGGGTCTATATGCACGTTACTCTTATCAAGTAAAATCAGCTCTTTATAGTGTTAGAAGATTTTGCATTTTAATTATTATTATTTATTATCATAACCTTTGTTTAACCAGGAAAAAAAAGCTAATTGAGATTACAAATCTATTTTTCAAGAGTGTCCTGGCCAAGACAGCAGCAGAAGTTACACAAAATGGAAATCACAGTCATCCACACTAATATGCATAAACACAATGAAAGTCAGTACTAAAAACAAACTTAAAATTGATAAGAACATACATATAAAACATCACCATTATTTTAAAAGGTAGTAAAAGTATAACAACAATGTTTCTTAAAAGCATCTCAAAGCCGAACTCAATTCAATAAATTGGAAAAACATCTACATCCAAATTTATCCATTTCCTATTGATTTAAAATGACTTTGAATGTATTAATAGACCAGTTCTTTCAGTTTAATGCCTAAAGTTTAATTTTAAGCCTTTTAAGGTTAAATAATAGTTTACAGCCAACTGTGTTAGCTAATCCAAACAATTTTTTTTTTTTTTTTTGGTCATTTTAGTCATTTTTTTCTTCTTTACTGTGTAAGTTTCAATTTGCAAGATGTATTCTCACACATATATTAACCTATTCATGCATGAATTATGAGAACCTTAATCAAGATTTTTTTTCCTGAGTGTTTTTATTTCTCTTTAGGCATGAAAAAAAAAAAATGTGATTGAATTTTTTTTTTTTTCTTAAACAAAGTTTAAGAGTTACAAAAATGTCCACTCAGCTACACCATGAATTTTATTCTTGAAGCAAAGAAACATGTATTTAAAACCCAATATCATACAGTGATATGAAATCAGTGAAATGAAACCATGTTTAATGCAGCTAATCTGATGTTCTCTCACATTTTAACATATTCTAACACTAGTTATTACTCACTTCATGGAGATAATATGCAAAAAATAAATATTAACAATTGATTTCCACTCAAGAACCAATCAAGAACAGCAAAGTTACAATAATGGTATGAATTGCAGTTTATGAGATGATGCATAAGTGTCCACTGTGTTGGCTGATATGGAACTAAAACAACAAAACTCATAAATATACAAGAGAACAGCTGGAGAAGAACTGTCCACTGTAGTGACCACTATGCATGAAAGGGTTAAATATCTGTTGTAATGCATTTTGTGCTCAGAAGTGGCCCTTGCTACTTTTAAGCAAACGTTAGCCAATGTAGCGCACTGCTGCTGGTGCTGTAGAGGAGCATAAGCTGCACTGAAGAACTTCAAAACAACAGGATTCCTCTACATATACATCACTAGACAGACATTTAACATGGATGTAAATTATACTGTTAGTTTAGGAATGTAGTTATCTAATGTAAGGCTCCAACGAAACTAAACAGTGAAAGGAAAAAAAAAGCTGCTAGCATCAGTTCAATTGAGTGTAATCCATTCTAATTATTGATGCTTTAAAGTGTTCATCTGTAATGTTGCAGCTGTTAATGGTGGGGTTTATTTTAATTACTCTCTATCGTAAGAGTAGCCTAATCTATAATAATACATCATAATTAATTAGTTGATTTTTATTTTACACAAATCATGAAGCATTGCGAGGAAAAAAGCAACACCAGTATCAATATAATCCTAAGAATACCCTCCTCTATCTGATAGAGACAACACTGACAGGAGCTCAGCAGTGAGCCGGGAAGTGTGTTCCGCCGTCACAAGTATCATAAGGAACAGATGCAGATAGAATTGCCCTTATCTGAGGCTGCTCCTATGGTGTTATTAAGAAATTATGTGCTGATTTTGTCCTTTTCATTCTCGGCGCCCGGCTTCTCCCCTGCCGCTCGGGGAGTTGGAGCATGCAGCTGACACTCTAGCTGCGCTCTTCTCGAGAGCAGAGTCATGCAATCATCTTGATAGCGTTGCATGTTCAATTTATCCCAGCATTCAAGATTTACTGCTACACAATCAGTGTGGCTTTTGGAAAATGGCCAATTTATCAAACGCAGAAACAATAAGTGGAGGATCTGTCATTGGGAGAATTCAAAAGGAGGTTTGTGTTTATGGAATACACTGTAATTAGTGCAAGCAGCATCAGCAAATTACTGTTTTTAAAAACAAGATTTTCGATTTCCAAGCAAAATTACAGTCAATAAATGCCTAATTAATACTCAAATTGGCAAAAACTGTGTAACTCACAGTTATTTCTTAGGCTTCATTAAGGAGACTCAACGGTCTTGTCAGAAAGTAACATTTTGAGCAAAAAAATAAATAAATAGGAAGAGTCAAAAGGTAATCTAAAAAATTCTCCTCACCAGTGTGACAGATTCGGAGCATTAGAAAAGAACAATACACTGCACCGGAGAAAGTAATTGCTGTACAAGTAGCTCAGATAAAAGATGTTTACCTGCTCTGGCACAGCGCAAGCAAATGCCTGTGTGGCCTTCATAAGAGTTGAATTTATTTAAAAATTAACGCATCATATCATGTGGATGAGAGGGGGGAAGAAAACTTGTAAACAGGAAATAAATGCGAGCCACAAATATTCTCAGCATACTTGATGTCCCGGATAATGTATTCAAACACTTGAAAATAAATTATTTTTATCAGCAGCAAAGAAAAACAAACATCAGGGAATCTGCACCATTCGTGTTTAAGATTGCAGCCTTCAAATCTGCAGCTAATCACAGGGCTCGGGCTTTGAAGGTTGCTCCGGTTCGGTACTATGCAGTTTGGAACCTGATGAGTCATTCGGGCAAGATTCTGGCAGCGAGTGTCTGAGGACGAGCATCACATAAATAGAAAATGAGCTTCTGTTCGGTGCCGTTTGTGTAGGGAGGCAGTACAGTAATGATTGTCTACATTAAACAGAGGACGTGTTGTCATTCACAGGTTATTTCAGTGATAGCACACACACACACACACACACACACACACACACACACACACACACAGACACAGACAAATGTGAACTTTACTCTTTGGAGAAGACACCGTATTAGACCCCTTCAGCTCATACAACTGACAGCGATATAGACTGGAATATTTTTACACCTCTTCCTCTTTTATGACTCCAGCCTCAAAGAGCAAACAGTGTCCGGAGTGATTATTGTATTGTGTCCTGTCCTGCTTCTTGTAAATTTATGTCTGTTGACATGTGTATGCTGCCTGAATGTAGAGCAAAGGAGGAGAAAAAATGGGCTTAACACTAATGGCCGGCATTAACAATACAATTAACGCACTTCCCATCGGTCCCATTAGCCATGTCAGTTCAGCGCTGCCACTTCCATGTAGCAAAACCCCTCACATTAATGATCATGTGATCATTTGAATGTTAATGGCTGTCATTGCTCAGCTGCATCTGCCCAACTGATATGTATGTTCTCTCTCTTTCTCTGTCTGTATCTCTATTTATCTGCCCACCTACCTTTTCTGTCTGTTTTTTTCTGTCTCACTCTGTCTTTTTCTGGCTGCTCCAGGGGCTATGGCTAACCATCTTATACCTAATGCACTCCTACGTCCTCATGGCACTAACAATCCCTATAATACATTGCTTGGGGAATCGGCAGTCTATAACAACCCTCTGGGCATGTACAACACACAAGGTGTGCTAGCTTCTTTTCATTCTTTAACATTGTGGCTAGGGCAGTGTTTTTTCATGTCCGGTCCTGGATAAACCTCCACAATTGCGCATCTTTGTTCCTGCCCTGGAACAGAAAGCAACTTTAATGATCGGAGTTAAAATTAATGGACTTGCACTAAGCTGAAATGCCTGGCTTTAGCCTTGAGGGATTTTACAGGGCTTTAATTAAGAAACACTGCCCTAGTGTTGTGTGTTAGCATCAGAAAAACTGTAGCTCGATCACAAAAATCCTACAGGTTTGTGTTGCTGTGGGGTTTTTACTTGGAGGTGCATCTCGGCTCCTGTTGACGGCGTCCCATTGGGATCCACGAGTACGCTAAAGTCAACTCTCGCTTACCGCTATTTGGCCGATATCAAGACTGTAGAGAAAAGAGCAAATCACATGTAAACAGTGAGCGCCCAAAGGGAGCCTGATGCATCCCCACTCATTTATTTTAAATGTGCTCTAATGTCAGTGGAGCTTGTGTGCCACGTCTTCTGTCTCTGCTTCCAGTTGTTCTTTCTTTTTAATGCTGCTGTTGGATTGTCAATCTGAATTTTGCGGTACATGTCATAAAAACTAATCGGGTCTAATCTGTCTAACGTGGAAAGAGTTTATTCAAGGACGTATGCAGATGCATTTAGTGCTTCCTTTAGTGGAAAAAATCAAATAGATCACAATAGCTGCCATGCCAAAAAATTAATCAGTAACATTTTATGACATGAAACGTCTGTTATAACAAGATGTGTTTCCATTCAGGGTCTAAAAGTAGCACCTACCAAACTTGAAAATCAGGTAAATTTAGAGTTTGAGGGATGAAAACAATCAGAAATAAACTATAGTTTGTCATGATAATTGCAGGGTTCCTACAGGTTTCTCCAAGTTAAATTTAAAACTTTTTAAGACTACTTAGAACAGAATTTAATACCTATTTCACAAATTTGTGACTCCTAGAATTTAGAAAAATGTGTTTATTTACTCCAACACCTTGATTCCCATCATCCCGAGTCATTTCTCACCAGGGGCTGCAAAGTTATAGCGGTAAATGGTTCTTAATTTCAGTATAAATTGTCGGGTGGGTACAGGTGGAGCTAGGTAGACTACTTTCTTTGCAACCTGGACATTTAACAGACACAATTAAACACAACACAGCAAACAAGTTTATGGCAACATAACTTAAGACCTACCCTATCAAATTTAATACCTTTTAAAGACCTTTTTATGGTATTAAATGCAGATTTGTAAATTCAAGACTTTTAAGACTCTGTAATAGATTTTACTAATAATACGTACTGTATGTTATGAAAGAAAATATCTAAAATTATACATTAACATAGACCTATTTTACCTCTACTCTTGTATAATGTAATTCCAGACCTACTTTTCGTAAATAAAGTTTATAAAAACAAACAAACAAACAAACATAGACCTATTTTTTTAGGCTAATCTAAAATACATTGCAGACTGTGACACTGGCAAAGCAACAAAAAATCCACATATTTCCAACATTATGACCTATAACAACATTTTTTTTCCTCCTTTTAATTGGCTTAAGGTGAGTTTGCAGCAAAAAGTTAAAGGAGTTTTAGTCAAATTAATGCAGTTTCATGGTGACTTAAAACATATCATCTAATAGTGTGACAGTGTGATGCCTAAATATCTTGTTTTTGTGCAAAAGACAATTTTTTCCTCAAGTCATAAAGTGATACTGTTGTTTTTTGTTTTTCTGGCCTGGCAGCAAATCACATCACATTTTCATCTCCAGTTAATTTCTTTTCTATTTGTATTAGTCTTCAGACTTCATAGAGGACGATCCATCCGTGCAAACGTTACTTTACACTTTGTTCTATGATCAATCTGTCAGGATGCTGTTTTCTCCTGCTCTTTCATTCGAACGCTGCAGTCAGTGTGCGATGGCTGTAACTTTGTGAGTCTGTAAAACTGAGAAACTCACATAAAACTGAGATAAAAACTCACATAAGAGCTTTGATCAGCTGATAATTTATGTATGCAATACAAGTGCTGCATTTGAGCCCCTGACAGAGGGCCGTAATTCACTTACATTGCTGTAGATGTAAAAGAAATATCTGGGAGGATGAAAATGCAAATCCATGGCTAGATTTAGTGGCGCATGTTAGACTCAAGGACCTTTGCCACAGTGCAGAAATTTATAGCAAAACATTTTTTTTTTTGTTCTATATTCGTAACAGGTATGTTGTGGTTCTGTGGGTGCATGGTGACAAAAAGCAGTTGCATTACAAAACATTTTCATACTGTATGTGCACATTTCTCTTCTACCTGTCACTATTATGCTTATTGTGTTTTCTTCTTTCCTTTCCCTCATGCTGTCCCTAAAAGAGCCCTACAGAGAGACAAGTATGGGAGTCAAACTAAACATTGCTTATCAAATGTAATTGACTTTGGCTTTACTTTCTTTTCACTCTATGCTGACAAAGGGGTAATGAAAAAGTCATTCCCTTTGGAAGCAATCGCATTCTTTTATAACGAAGGCCCTCGCCATGTCAAATAAACCCGTAAAAATCAGCTTAAATCACAACCTGAATATCACCACTCACTGTACGAGATGTAAAAGAAACACTTCTGGGCTAATCCAATTACAGCTGGCGTTCAGACTCACCTCAACATTTATAAGGCACATCAATATAAATTGATCTGTATACCTTTCAGTAAATATTGAACAGCCGTGCCTTTGTTCTACGCATTTATTTATTTCTTTACTTTACGATTCACTTTGATCAAGCCGGCGCGCTTGGCGAAGGACTCAGAATTGTGTCTTGTCAAATCTGAAGAGGTCAATTCGTGGACTTGACACTTTTAACAAGCTGGATGGCCTTGTTTGAGGTACTTTAAATTATTGTCAAAAAAATCCACTTTGATGTCGACGCCGCGGCCTGGTTTGAGCTGTTAAAATATGAATCCGCACGTTCACGCAACAGAGAGAACATAAAGTCTCCTTCCTTTTAGAGCAGCGCCGTCAATTACACGTGGAGACGTGGTGGGATGTTTCTCTCACACAAATAGAGCGGATGCTAATATTTTCTTTGCCAGTGATACAGTATTTTATTGCTGTTCTCATATGCTCATATGGGACAATATGGTTGGGGTCCGAATCGACAGCTAGAGCTCTGGTTTGTGTCGATCTGTGAAGTATGACTAATGCATGGCTGTTTCTTTTTCTGTTCTTGTGTGTTTGTCTTCCTTTGCTGAAATCTCCTGCACCAGCACTGTGTTTTTGTGCTGTGGTTGTATTGTTCTTGTGTGTTGTGTATGTGTCGGTGTTTTTGTCATTACAGCTAAAGTTAAAGAATCAAATGTAGTCGGGTTAAGACTTCATATTGAGGTACACCTATTTAATCATTCACCAACTACTTATTATAAGCACTTACTCTGCAGTATTTACAGCTTTACCTCAATAACCTCCTAATTACGACTTATTGAGACATAGTATTGAAACTGTTACACACTATGGGCCTTATAAAGGTGGCAGAAACTCACTGATAGTTTACATTATAGCCATTAGCTTAGCTCTGTTTTTAGACCGAAAAAAAGCCGCAATAAAACCACCAATCACCTCAGTTTTTCGTACGGTTTTTCTTGTCAGTATCTGCACTGAAGGTCTGTTTGGAATTGAATAAACAAGGTCAGAACGGTGGATCAACAAACGACAGTTTAGCAAAAATAAAGATGAATTTATACCTTCATAAACGTCAAAGTCAACCGTGTAGAAGAAACGCTGCCATTTCAGTGTCAAACTCCATTTATTTTCATTTACAGCTGAGTCTAGTGGTGAAAACAACAACAGGGTTTTTAGATTTTATTACTCTGTCACTTTCTTTGACTTGAGAAGTTGTTTCTTAATGGTTCTCATCCCATCTGGTCACTTTCTGATGCTCATGGTGTTAGTTTTCGCCACCATGGGAGACCAGAACACTGACTCACTACTCCCTCTAGTGGTCACATAAATCCAGTTCATTTGCATCTTTGATAGGACTTCCCATCTCTTTACCATGAGCACACTAATGCTAATTTAGTCATTTTTAATATTTGAAAGTAGAAATACCACAAATAGCCTAGTAAAGAACATTGATTTGTCTTGTTGTGCAACCACCTTAAAACACCCATACTGTGCAAAACATTAAGACTGTAACTCATACACAGCAGCATCTTTACTTAGCCTAAATAAGCAGAAATTAGGAGGTTATTGAGGAGAAACTGTCCTCTCCATTAATTATCGACTAATAGGAGACAATATGTTAACAATATCTGAGCTCATAAGGAACTAGTTAATGGTGAATGTATGTATCTGGATATGAAGTGTTACCTGACAGAAAAGTGGGTCTAAATACTGAAATAGTCTTTTTGCACCAAGGTAAGTGTGTATGATGTTTATACTGACAGTTTATAGGCTTTTAATATAGAAAAAATGTAATGTGATAGGACTTATTTTCCACAAAGTGCACTTCAGAGAATCGTAGGTGACACCATGTGCTTCAAGTACTGGAGGGTTAAGGCATATTTGAGAATAAAAGGCCTACACGTATTCAACGGGTGTAATTTGTGTTTGTAAAAAAATGACTTTTAGCCGAGGCAGATCCATCCCATCACATTTCACTGTCCTCACTCTGCCTCCTTAACCCGACCCGTGTGTGTCTTTACAGAGGGAATCCTGAACAATGCCCGGGATACAAGTGTCATGGATACTCTACCACTGAATGGTAACCATGGCAACAGCTACAGCATCGCCAGCGCTGACTACATGAGTGACTGTGTCCAGATCATTGACCGGGGCTATAACCACAAGGAGACCACCCTGGAAAAGAAGATCCTGAAAGAGCTGACCTCCAATTATATCCCCTCCTACCTCAACAATTCCCACGAGCGCTCGACCGAGCAGAACCGGAACCTCATGAATAAGCTGGTGAATAACGTTAGCAACGGCGGCAAGGACAGCGGCTACGGGATGGGCTTGGGAGTAGGGATGGGCATGAATGTTGCTCTGGGCCTGGACGATCACTCCACCTTTGGTCCGCATCACGACGAAGGCCTGGGCCTGGAGCTGATCCGCGAGGAGTCCAACGCCCCGCTGCTGCCTCAAAGACCGCCGCCGTCCCTGCAGGCGGTGGACAACCTTCACAATCACCTCCACCAGCCGGTGCCGCCGCCCCTCCCGCTGCCCCACCACCCGTTTTCCTCCGCCACCACGTCCTCGTCGTCTCGGAGGCGGATCCCCCAGGAGAACAGCGAGAGTTTCTTTCCGTTACTTACTAACGAGCACACCGAGGATGAGGGCTCGTCGCCCAGCCACAACCACCAGAGAGACTCCCTTTACACCAGCATGCCCATGCTGCCCGGCCTGCCCGACGTGTCCGCAGAATCCGCCGACGGCTCCAAAGACGGCGGTGACGCCAAGAGCCCCGAGGCCAGTTCGGATGACGTTTACTACAAGAGCATGCCGAACCTGGGCTCTCGTAACCACCTCCATCAGCTGCACTCCTACTACCAGCTGGGGCGGGGCAGCAGCGACGGCTTCATCGTGCCCCCCAACAAAGAGGATCTAACCCCCGAGGAGGCGCATCAAGAGGCCTCACACCTGGTCACCAGCCTATAGGCCCCTCCAACCACCACACCACCTCCAACAACACCAACCCAGCAGCAGCGTCCCTTCTGTTACCGTAGTCCTCTTCTTCTCTTTCCCGTGTCCTCTTGTTCTATCAGTCGTTGGCAGTGGTAGCCTTTGTTTTTAATCTGTGTCCCGAAGACTGAGGCGGCGCTGATAAACTGAACCCCCTCCCCGCCAGAAACCGGATAGTAGTCACTACATACGGAGTTTGTACTTTAAGTCTGGTTCAACGCGTGGGAATCTGTGGACGTCGCTTTCCCTGCTCGAACTGTGTGTTGCTTTCAACGTGTGAAAACAGACTCACGTGGGAGTTTTAAGGAACTGCATCGGCCCAAACTGTACCAGTCTGAACCACAGACTCCAACCAGAATAAATGGGAAATTAAAAAAAAAAAAAAAAGACTATTTTATTACACTTCTGTATCGATATTGACTTTTTCAAAGATTTTCTTCCTCTTTGGTGAGTTGCAGCACATTTTTTTTGCTGAAGTGTCCCTTCAATGAAAAAAAAAAGACAAAAAAAAAAAAAAAACACACACTTTGAAAAATGACCATGAAGGAATTACTGATTGTATGCTTTCAAGCATAGCCGTTCATTTTTTTCCCTTTCATTTTACCGTAACTACAGTTGTTAAAAGAGGGAGAGAAAAAAACTAATAAGAGAATTATGAGATATTTCTATGTAATTGTACAGATAACTAGCATTGCACATAATAGTATGCTTTTTTTGTTCTGAGCAAACCCTTTTGTCTTTGTAAATGTAGTGGTTAGGAGCAATTTTGTTCTGTTGTGCTGGCCTCTCTGGGTTTCTGGTACCAGTCTTGTTTTTGTTTCCTCTTTTATCACTTTTTAAGAAATGACCATCTGAATAGGAACAAAATAACACAAAAAATAATCACAGCAAAAAAATTACCGTGCAGGCATTTTTGTGCTTTTGTTTCAGGTCTGTTTTTTTGTTCTGGTTTGATTTTACTTTTGTTGTTCTTCAGCTTTCTTTCTTTCTTTTCTTTATTTTTTTTACTGTGTAGATAGCAGAGTTCAGATCCAGTGATGGTTAAGGAGACTAAACCCGGTCGGAGTTAATCACGATGGTTCGTTCTGCATGTCTACTGGCATTCAGAAAACGCTTGTGCTTCTCAGAACGAGAACAAACTGAACATTGATGAGCACTAGGCACTTGTACAAAATTTAAAAAAAAGCTGTTTTACTTATTAAAGAAAGAGATTTTGGAGTGAGAAAAACTCGAAGTGTTTTTCTTTTTTCTTCCTTGCGGAGAAAATGTATTTATTTATTTGTTAAAATAAACAACGGTGAAATGGACGATAGAGGAAGGTTAGCCACACAGATTTTACGTTTTATTACTGGCAATGATTATGGCTTCTTATTTATTCTTTTTTGTATCGGTTTCCACGTTGAATGACCTCATAACTAATATTTGTTGTAACAGTGAGAACTTGTTTGCCAACAAATAAATTACTGATTAAGATTTATCACATAGCTGTGAAGAAAAAAGGTTCTGGTGTTTTGCCTGGGTCTTGGAACAGTCTGATACGGAAAATGGCGACGGACATGAAACCACAGAACCATTAATTGTCCTGTTTTTGTTCTGTTTTTTTTAATTATCAGTTAATATCTCTCATTAGCCCTCTGTCCATTCAGTGCCAAATACATTTTGGCCCAGAAGCAGTGGATGTGCTCTGTATACTCTGGTCTGCTTTACAATAGAAGCCGTGATTTCAGAAGCTGTAATAAATATTTCAATATCAGAGCTGGTGTAACCACTGGATTACTTACAGAGTGTTGTTGACAAAGGGTGGATGTGCGATCCTGGCATCGTGGACGTCATCGTGGAAGGAGACATGGCGTCGGGTAAGTATGTTTACAGTTCTGTAACGGAGATGTGTGGTATAAGGATGCATACAGAATAAACAACTTTCATCATTGACATTTAAAGTGAAACATGCAATAAATATACACAGAAACATTCAGTGAGAGACTGGATATAGTTTTATTTTTATTCAGCTTGTCCTGTTTTTGACTTTGATATTGTTTTCTTAAGTATTTTATTTAGATTTTGAACATTTCAGCCAGTTTTGTGTTGATTTATGGAGGCTAAAAAATGTGCATAATTTATAAAATAGTAGTTTGTTAAAGGTTGCACATTAAAGATATTTATATCATTGACATTTGGGGAAAAAACAAAAGCAAAAGTAATATTAACTAATTCTATTTAATTTTAGATTATATATCACATTGTGCAAAGGTGTAAACAAGCTATTAATAGCCAACAAAAATGAAGCTGACTTTATCTTCAGTTTCTTTACTTTTGTTCAGAAATCCTCATTTTTGTGCATAAAACTACTTGTCTAAGTTTTAGGTTTCATTAATGGTAACCCTGCTCTAACCAAAAGACATTAAACGCGGATTAATTAATGATATGAATGAATTAATCGTTTATGAAAGACATATGACAAAAAGGGTTACAGTTTTGTTTTTAGTTATTCTTTTAAGGAGTTTTGATTAGTTGTTTTTTGTTGGAATTTTTTTTCACTTTATTCAGATTGTAAAGACATTTTATTCACTTTTACAGCTACTTTTTCAAGCATTATGTTTAAAGTGTTGATTTTAAAAAGCTGAAAATGGTTTGTGCTCGATAAACATTAGTTCATTGAAAATCCAAATGATGAAATACAATATTTAACCATTATCATTTAAGCAAAAGTGATATAACAGTGAATTTATTTCATTTTTATATACTTTTCATTGTCCAAAGCCATTCTAAACCATTGAATTTATTTCTGTCTCAAATTGTTCTTTATTTTTATTGTTGTTTTTTTTTTTTTTTTTTTGAACTTTCACACATTTCTCCACTGCTAGTTTTAATTCCCATTAACTGTAAGAACCCTGCTTTAAGTAACCTTGAAGCAAATTTTGAGTGAAAGTGAAAGGTTTATTAAAAAAAAAATAAAAATAATAAAATAAAAAAAAATTTAAAAAATATTAAACGTACAGTAATGGTGAGTGAGATCGTGCCACTTTTATTTAGACTATTAATATGTTTTAGTTATTTTTTTCAGATATTATGCACAAAGTTTCGGTTTATAGAAGCTGACAAAGTTGTGTGATTTATTAAACATTAGCTTATTAAACTGCACCAACTATTCACAATGAAAAATAAAACTAAATGTAATTTGAACAACACATTTGTGCAAAGTCAGCTTATACTTATAAACCATGAACCATTAACATTTAGAGAAAACAAAACTGATTTAACCTTCAGTTTCTTTGTCCAATGCTGCGTATTGTTTTTGTTTTTTGGTTCCTCTGTTAGTTTTAGCTTTAGTTTTCATCTACTCTTATGACCCTTCTTTATAGACGAGAAATTAAAAACTAAATCTGCATCACAACACTGAGGAATTCAGAAGCACAGTTTGTAATGATGAGATTTACACATTAAAAACCCATTTTCTCATCATTGTGGAGCATTAAATCACACAAATGCTCTATTTTTTTTTTCAGAATCTTGCTGATAAATAAGAGAGAGACTCCAAAACAACTCCACAGCAGTGAGCAGACCATCCATTTTTTATACTACAGTTGTGTAGATCAGCATCTTGTTCCTCCAGCTGAGAAACATTGCATTAGAGTTTGGAGAAATGCATGAATTCACCGGCCGGTCAGTGAACCAAAACAACAAAATGTTCCTGTTTACTTAAGCCAGAGCTGCAGAGGTAGGTTTGATTCTGTTAACGGGGAAATATCGACGGATAAAAACAGGTTTTTAAAATTACTTGAAGGAAAAAAACAAAAAAAAAAACAACAACATTGGATTTATATTAAGACTGTGCAAATGAATGTGACTCAAGTCCATATTTCACTTTATTATCAATTTAATTGTCAGATTGTGGATTAAATTCACTCTAATAATAATAATAATAATATTCTGATATAAAACTGGCCTCTGCGTCAATTGGAAAAAGATCATTTATTCAAAAACCAGACTTAGATTTAGTTAAAAAAAACAAATCTTAGGCTACGTTCAGACAGCAGATCTTAATACACATTCCAGATTTTTGGGTGAAATCCGCTCGTTCATATTTACACATTAAATGCGACTTCTATCAGTTTTAAGTATGAACTGAATGTGACCCTGAAGTGACCCGCATGCACAAAAGAGATCCTGACGCACTGTGTTTACGGAAGTAACACTCCTGCGACGTAGAATTGTGATGTTTGTCGCATTTCAGTGACGTAAAGGTTGGATAAATGCGACCTGGCCATTCAGGCTGAAGTTGCATTGCAAAATATCGGATACAAATCAGATTTGGGACTGCATATGAAAGTGGCCTGGGTTGGATTTGAAAAAAAAAAAAAAAAAAAAAAATTGGATTTGTCTTTACCAGATTGGATACAGGTCACCTATGGGCAAAAAAATCGGATTTGAGTCACGTTTGTCTGTAGTCTGAATGTAGCCTAAGCCTAAGATTGAAAATAAACTACATCTGGAAGAAAAATGTACGGAGTAAAAAATACAATACTACTTTTGTGAGCTTGAGATATTTCGCATTCATACTTCAGCCAAGTCTTTAACCTCCGAAGACCCAGCAAATGTCAGCAAAGTACAAGCTTTTTTTTGTTTTTTATTAAACAAGTACCTATATTGGAAACATCATGATGCAACAGTTTTTTCAGATGCAGTTTTTGGAATTTTTATGGAATGTTCTTTGTGGTGGACACCTTTCTTTTTTTTTTTTTTTTTTTTTTTTTTTTGTACAAATTTGTGAAACCCTTGTCCACAAATGTGGACTGAAAACCCATAGCTGGGTCTTAGGAGGTTAAGTAAAAGGACGTGGTTATGTATCAACTGAATTACACTATGTTCTTAATATTATAAATGTTTCTGTAAAAGGATAAAGAACAAAAAACACTGGATTTATATTAAGACTGTGCAAACACTACAAGTAAGTACATAAGTTTAAGTATCTACGAGGTATTACTGTCTTCATTTATTCTACTTTAATTTATTCACCTTGACATTTGTTTTTGTTAATGCAACTCAAACTCTTCTCTGTCAAAGTCCACATTTCAGTTGATTATCTATCTTTCTTATCTATTTAATTGTCAAATTATGGATTGGATTAATTCTACTAATGCTATTCTGACATTAAATTGACCTCTGGAAGTATTTGTTCAGAAAGCAGACTTAGATTTAGTTACAAATCCACTCCTCAGACATAGTGAATTGTACATTGAAAAGAAACTACAGATGGAAAATCTCTAAAGTCCCGCTCCTCTACTAGGAACATTTTTCAGGGAATGTTTGGGACTGAGGAGTTGTTTATTCTGGTAATTTTGGTGGAAACACAAAAATCCTGGGTGGAAACGGAGCTAATGAGTACAATGTCAGTCTGATCATGTGCGTGTGTTGACATGTTGTAACCCTTGGATTTTAACGTTTCATTAAATAAATTGGAAAATAATAAGTAGACCCAATTTGCCAGACCTGAACCGAGGGTCTCCATTGGATACGGGTCAGCTGAGCAGGAAGTGGTCCAGCCTTCACCACTGCATCACTTCCACTTCATTCACACTGCAGGAAAAACAAAAAAAAAACAAAAAACATATATATGCCTGATGTTTTGTCTGATGTTATGTCTGACCTTTTCCATACGTGATCCGAAAACAATCTGACTTGTACTTCACTCTAGATGGAGATTCTTCCCAACTCTGCACAGGAGGAAGTCTGTCAGACACAATGAACAACACATGAGTTCCACCTTAAACATGCAGCAGGAAAATTAAGCTACAATATCACAATAGTCAAGCATGGACCTTCCATTACCCACAGTGATAATACTGGCATATGTTCACTTTAAAATGAGGTTTTAATTGTGCAGTTTTTACCAGAGGAGTATTTTCATTGTGTGTTTCAGTAATTTTACAGAAGGAAATGATCTGAAAACCTCAGTCTCCACTGTTTTTGTCCATCTGTCTCAGTTCAGGACTCACTGGTCGTTCAATGAGTTCATTTTTTTTTTAATACATTTTTGTTCATGTTAATTATTGTGTTGATTATTTAGCTTATTTTGTTGATTTTTATTGATTTTTGTTCATGGTGTTGATTATTTTTTTATTTTTTTATTTTTTGTTAATTTTGTTGATTATTTTGTTTATATTGTTGATTATTTTGTCCATTTTGTTCATTTTAATGTCTTTTTGTTTTTCTGTTGTGGATTTTGTTCCGTTTTCTTCATTTTATTGATTTTGCTCCTTTTTAAGTAATATTTTGTTCATTTTACTGATTTTTTAAATTGTTTTGTTGATTTTTTTTGCTCATTTTGTTTATATTGTTGATTATTTTGTCCATTTTTAAGTCTTTTTGTTTTTCTCTTAAGGATTTTGTTCAGTTTTCTTCATTTTATTGATTATTTTGTTACTTCTTAATGGATATTTTGTTCATTTTGTTAATTTTTTTAATTCATCTGTTTATTATTTTGTAGATTTTTTTGTTCATTTTGTTGATTATTTTGTTTATATTGTTAGTTATTTTGTCCATTTTGTTTTTTTTTTTTCAGTTTTCATAATTTTGTTGAGAATTTTATTTCTTTTTTCTTAATTTTTTCATTTTGTTCATTTGGTTTTTTTTCTTCTGTTGATTATTGTGTTCATTTTGTTGATTGTTTTGTTCTTTTTTTTTTTTTTCCTATTTTGTCCATTTTGTTCATGTTCGTGTTTTTTCCCCTCTTCTGTTGATTATTGGGTTCACTTTGTTGATTGTTTTGTTCTTTTTTTCCCCTATTTTGTTCATGTTAGTGTTTTTTTCCCCTCTTCTGTTGATTATTGGGTTCACTTTGTTGATTGTTTTGTTCTTTTTTTCCCCTATTTTGTCCATGTTAGTGTTTTTTTTCCCCTCTTCTGTTGATTATTGGGTTCACTTTGTTGATAGTTTTGTTCTTTTTTTTCCCTATTTTGTCCATGTTAGTGTTTTTTTTCCCCTCTTCTGTTGATTATTGTATTCATTTTGTTGATTCTTTTCTTGATAATAAACCTCTCCAGGCGTCTATGTGAACACACCCTGGGTGAACTGGGCCGAGTCTGTGAAATGCGCTGAGGAAGTGACTCGGGCCCGGATCGTCTTTATTAATGAGTTGATACGTGGGCTCCCGAGGCCCCTGGGGGCCCGACGCCCCCGGAGGAACGTGCTTACATGGCACAAAATGCCTGGATGAATAAGCAGCTCAGCCACTGGTTCAGAATACTAATGGTACAGTGACGCACACGTGTTTACAGACTGCACCACATTAGTATTATTACAGGATTTCACAGCCACGTGTTCCTCTGATTCACATGGACAGAACATTGTTTAGAATCTAAAAACAGTTCCAGTTACTCTATTTCAAAGCTTATCAGGAAATGCCTCACCTCTAGACAGTTTTCCCCCCCAGAGTTAATAGTTTTTATTTGATTTCACTTTATTCTCAACAGTTTATAAGTCGTTTTGCTGTTGTTTTTCAGATAAAGTGATTGGTAGAAGCTGAAAAAGACTGAATTAAAACAAAACAAGACGGAAATGGTTCATAAAACCATCATAAAATCTTACAAATCATTTAAGTCTTATACATCATGTTTCCCTTTTTTCCAGGAAGTGACTTGTAACTTACTTTTGTTATTTTTAGTGTCAGTTTTTGGGTGTTTATAAAGGAAATCTGCAGTTACTGAAGATCTAAAAGCTCAGTGTATTATATCAAACAACATTTTGCTTAGTAAATGTTTCATGTTTCAGATTTTTTGCATTGCATTTTGGTTTTATTTCAGTATATCTTTATTTTGTTCATGGTGTTATTTTTTCTGATTCTGTTCAGTCTTCTGTTTTTTTTTTTCCTGTGTATTTTGTTTATTTTGTAGGTTTTTTAATCACTTCTGTTCATTTTTTTAGTATTATTTTTGTCCAGCTTTTTGTTCATTTTGCAAGTTTTTCCCCTCACTTTGCTCATTTTGTTATTATAGTGGAATTTCTAAATGAACTTTGTTCACTTTGTTTATTATTAGGTACACTCACCCATTTCATTTTAATTTTTTGTAATTTTGGTGACTTTTATTCATCATTTTGTTCATTCTCTCTTTATCTGTACTAATTGTGTTCATTGTTTTGTACAACCCCCCCACTCTGTTCAGTGTTTTGTTAATTTGTTGATCATTTTGTTCATTTTATTGTTAATTCTGTTGTTTGTTTTATTGATCTTTTCAGTGTTTTTTTATGTTTTCATTTTTGTTATTTTGTTCACTTTGTTCATTATTTTGTACATTGTTTCCTTCTGTTAAGTGCTTTGATCATTTTGTTAATTTTTCTTGATTATTATTTGATTTTGTTCATTATTTTGTTAATTTTGTTTCTTGTTTGTTTTGGTGATCTTTTCAGTGATTTTTTTTTTTTTTTTCATTTTTGTTTATTTTGTTCACTTTGTTCATTATTTTGCGCATTGTTTCATTCTATTACCGTAACTGATTATTTTTTTTTACTTTTTCTAGATTATTATTTTATTTTGTTCATTATTTTGTTAAATTTGTTTCTTTTTTGCTCATTTTATGCATCTATTTGCTAATTCTTATTATTTTATTGTTTTTTGGTAATTTTACAAATTTTTCTTTAAAACTTGTGGTCATTTCATTCTTCTAACTCAAAAGCACACATTTTTAGAGAAACAGTGGTTTAATCCACAACATATCTTAAACTTTCATGATCACTATAAAAAGAAATTCAGATGAGACAGACGTGAAAGCGTGTAAAATACATCCGTTCCTGACTCTTTCGTTATAAACTCTAGTTTTATTTTGGGACTCTCCATGTATTTCAGTGGATAAAGTTGTTTTCTCAGTGCATGTTGGTCATAGTTTCGTTAACTCTGCTAACCTTGGTTCTGGCGTCCGCTGAGCCGTCATACAGCAGACGATCAGCTGCCTATAAGACGATGCGTTCAATGATCCGTGTGACTGCAGATATCCTTGGTGCTGACAGTTAAGGGTGATGTCCACTATCTCCACATCCCTCCTCCGGTGCTTTTCTCCAGCTCTGGACTGCAGTCCTTGACAGATTTATTTATAGTACAGTGAAACCTAAAGTTCTTCTCATCCCCAGTGTTTTCTCTTTGTAAATGGATGTTTTGTAAAGTGTTTCCTGAACCTAATTACACAGAGAAGAGGCTTTAGAACAGGAGGACACTCTGTGGACCTGCTGATAAGGACCAGAGTTAATTCACCAGCTGTCGGCTTCAGGACACCGTATTGGACGTATTGGACGTCTGACCTTCATGTCTGCACATGTGAAGTGTGTTCATGTATGTTATGACGACCAACACACATATATGTAACTATGAGCACCATAAAAACAAATATACATAAGAGCACAACTACTACACGGAGTTCTGAATAGATTAGAAGTTGTTAAAGATTCACTTGAGTGTATTTTTTAAGTTAAAGTCAATTAAAATATTTCAAATTATTCATATTATTGAGTACTTTGCTGATTGTGTAGATGATTTTCTTAACTTAATTGTTTTGTTGGTTGATTTAAGTGATTATTGTGCTGATTTATTGATACTGAGTGTTGTTTATGTTGCTTATTTAGTTGGATTTAGTTTCTAATTCAGTTTTTGATTAATTATATTTATTGTATTGTTTATTTGTGTTGATTAGACTATTTTCTTTATTTTTGTCCATTTTTCAATTCTTTTGTGTTTATTAGTTAGATTTAGTTCATAATTTGTTGATTGTTTTCATTATTTGAAATTTAATGTTTTGTTCATTATCTTGTTCAGTTATTTATTTCAATTTGTGTGGTTTTCGTCAATTATTTAGTTAGGTATAGTTCATTTAATTCATTTATTTTACTGTGTTGATTGTTCTGTTACTTTTAAGTTGTTTTGTTCTTTTCTCTTCATTGTGCTAAATATTTGGTTCAGTTTACTTATTTTTTATTAATATTTTGTCCATTTTCAAGATTGCTATCTTCAATTTCTTAATTTTGATAATTATTTTGTCTATTTGTTAATGAAATAATGCTTTTATGGTCACTTTCAGTTAAAAAAAAAGTGTAAATTCAAAAATACTGAAGTCATTGCCTTTAAAATTAGTAAAATGAACCTTTTTATTCCTTTACCATAATGTCCTTTATAAGATAAGATATTCCTTTATTAGCCCTACGAGGGGAAATTTGAAATTTACAGCAGCAAGTGTGGAGCACAAACAAAGCACAAAGAGCAAAAAAAAGTGATGCTGTGTGATGCTATAAATACTATTTACAGCTGTGCACATGCTGAATATACCACAGGTTGGATAGGAGACATATGGGAGATACTCATATATACACCAAATACACATATCTACACACATAATTACATATACAGACATTTTACAGATTATACATACGAATATGTAGTTATACATATTTTTTCCATTGAAATTGGTCCTAATATGATCATTAAATGTTTTATGTAAGTATGTAAAACATACCTTGGTTCATGTTCAAACTGCCTTTAGTCTATTTCATTTAGTAAAAGCACTGATGTATTAATTAACTGTGATTCACATCAGTCTTTTCCCTCTTTACCGGGTGAACAGCAGTGTATATGTGTTCACCAGCGGCTCAGATGTGATGCTGAAAATGACACATTTCATATCTGCCTCCCGGTAAAAAATCGATGTCCGAACGCGTGGCCGAATTCCAAATGAAAGGTGAATCAATGTCATCTCCAGCTTTGTGTATGGGAACAACCTGACAGCCTTTGCACAAAAAAGAAAATACCTCTCTGGCTTTTTTTAGTCAAGATAACAATGATTTAAGATAGCGGTGGATTTGGACAGCGTTTGGGGCCTGATGTGCTCCAAGACTTTGGATGCTACTTGAGATATTAAAACTTGGTCGTAACTTCATGGCACTGATAGAAAAAGGTCACAAAACTTGGTGGAACCTCACATTGTTGTCAAATAAAGGCCTGGTTATGTCAGTTTATGATCCTCCAAATAAATAAGAACGCTTTATTTTCATTCATTTCTCTGATTACAACTTTACTCAGACAGATTTTTAATATTTTCTGAGGCATTTTTCCCCCATGATTGTTTACTGAACTGTTATGAGTCACAAATACAAATGAAATCAGAAATATACCATTTCTGATTGCATTTCTCTGCCCACCCTCAGCCTGACCAAAAGTCTAATCAGTCACATTACACAAACCGACCAATAACCAGTGTAAGACAGCACTTATTATAACCCCCTGTTGTGCAGTTATTGAATTTACTTAAATTATGGCCACACTGAGGAAAAAAAATAATCAGGTATTTTTAAGATTAAAAAATGATAACATTAACACTGCATTTGTCATATTTATGGATAAAAATCATAGACCTACCATAATAAAATACTGAATTCCTAGAAAACAGTAATAATACCTTAATAAAGTCATAAAAGTCTGGAAATGTGTTGTTTTTGTGGAGAATGTTGTTACCAGACTATACTAATAAAAATTCAGTCAAAATATTATGAGAATAAAATCATATTTTGACAGAGAAAAGACATAACAAAGTCATAATATGTTAAGAAAAAAAGTCATTACCAGACCAACATTATGAAAATATTGTTATGCTATAACACAAACATACAAATGCATATTCTGGGAAAAAAAAATCCATCACATTACCAGAATAAAGGAAAAAAAAATAGGCAATGATATTACAAAAAACCCATAGCTTTTTAGTGATAACAGGGTTATGTTTAAGAGTTTTCAAAATGACCAGAGGCAGCAAACACAGCAGTATGAAGGCATATTGATAATAAAATGAATTTAGAAAAATTCCAATTTGTAAAGGATCAAGCCATAATATTTTGACAAAAGTTCCAACATTACTAGAATGTGCTACTGTCTTGAAGATTTTTTTTAAAGCAGCATTTTGATAAGAATAAAGAATACTAAACAATATTTTATTATATTATTGATGTTAAAATTATAAAATCATATTTAAAATTGTACTTATATTTCAGAAAATTAGTTTTTGTTAATTATTTTGTTCACTTCTTCATTTTCCCAATTTGGTTAACTTTTGGTACATTTATTGATTATTGTTTTTGTTTTTTTTCCTGAATAATGTACATTTCTTAAGTCATTATACTTCACATTTCGGCTAAAATTTACTTAGGGGGTCAAATGAGTGGAAGGTTGTAAGAAATGCATAGAACTGTGTTGAAATAATGCTAATACATTTGTGCACAGACTACTGATATTATTTAACAGTGGAAGCTATATTTTTAGAAATATTGGATTTTGAATAGCACATGTATGTGAAAACTTTTGCTGGTGGATGGACGTGACAGTGGACGGACGTGACATTACCCATGATGATCTGGTCAGTACCAGTACTTTATTAGTAATAAACTTATATACTTACTATTGTTAATTATCCTCTTATTCATAAATGTTAGTATTGTGGATCTAAAACAATAACAGCTGACACAAAAACACAAAATGTGGCAGTGGACGGATGTGACATGGTTGTTACAGATCCCATCATACTGATGCTCGGCAGCCATGTCACCGTTTACACTAATGATCCCTGTGCAAAAAGTAGTATTAGAATTATTTATTGTATAGTTTATCATCATACTAAAGAGTAAATAACAATATAGAATTGTTATTTCTTTATAAAAATGCTTATTATTAGAAAACTGTTGATTTAAAAAGTGACGTGTGACATTCTTAATGTATGTATTGGCGTAACATAAGCAGGATGGATCAGCACCATACTCCATATTGCAACCTGTAAAAATAAAACATGTGATATGTACTATATAATCTTGTAAGAAAAACTGGGGAATGTAAAATAATAGAATATTTGTCTTTCAGGTAAATTCAGTTAAAATATAACTTGGTCATTTGTGACATGAAAATATAGCATTAATTGTGATGAAATTGGACATTTTTGAGCTGAAAACATAGTTCATATGACCATCAACATGTTGCAACAGAACTGAAATCCTGTAAATTTGCATTACTTGCATTTACCAACACAAAGTTCCTTTGGGGATTCACTTATACTGATTTCTCAGCCCTGCGATGAACTGGCGAAATGTCCAGGGTGTACCCCGCCTTCACCCGAAAGTAGCTGGGATAGGCTCCAAGTGACCCCCGTGACCCTAGTGAGGATAAAGCGGATTCAGATAATGAATGAATGAATGAATGAATGAATGAATGAATGATTTCTTATGCACAAAGACATAAGTAAGACCTCTAAGCAAATTTTAGCTGATTTCCAATGGGCTCTGTGCACAGCTCCACTACTTCCTGAACTTCAGGTGGCTCCTTTGTTTCCTGTCTTTCATTATTGGACACTGATTAATCCAGGTGTTTCTGCTACCTCTTGTTGGGACAACTGATTAATTAGGCACACCTGAATTAATCAGTGTGTCCAATAATGAAAGACAGGAAATAAAGGAGGCGCCTGGTTCAGGAAGTAGTGGAGAAACAAAATCACAGATATATCAATACAAGTCCTAATAAAGGTTATTTTTTCCATTGTTAGAGTTGTCAAATTTCCCAGCTGACTCAAATGCAGCAGTCAAAGGTGAGCGTTAACTATTCACTCTGCTTTTTGACTCTAAATTATTTATTATAAGCCCATTTAATTGAAGTTATTCCATACAGATAAAATAGGAACTTAACTCTTGTAAAACATCAAATTTTCCCACAAAATAACAAGACTATTTTGAAATTACCAGCTAAAAACTAATATGGACGTGTCAGGTTTGTGTACTTCACTTACCTTCACCTGCTCTGCTGGATATAACACATCGATACAAGCACGTTTATCCAACAGTAGGGAGTTCATCTGGTCCTTTATGTGAGTACATCACTTTTCTTCCATGGAGGAGATGAATTCCAATCTGAAAACGGCGGCGGAGGACACATTTTGGGAGACCTCCTCTGTCAAGGTCATCGGTAAGGCTAATAGTTTGGCTAACAGCTAGCTAACAACCAGAAAACTTGTTCTGTTTGAAATGAAATGACTTCACATATATTTACTTTATCTGTCTCTCTGTTGTTTTTGGATTGTATTTGGAAGAGCAATGGTCGATTTTTCAGTGTAAAACATACCTGGAGTAGACTGGACTGGTGAGTTTAATCAGGTGCTAATCGAGTAGCTCAGCTAATTTGGCTAATTAGCCCGTTAATTAAATAATAGCTACTTATTTAAGATGTCTTGAAATTTGGAAAAAAGAAACGCATGTAGGCTTAAGATTAGACTGTTTAAGATGCTAAAAAATATTCTAGCGTTAATTTACAATTTTAATAGCGGGATAAATAGTAAATATGTCCAATTTAAAAAAAAAAAAAAAAGTAGATCCAAAACGCTGGCGGAGGAATACAGCCATTGTTCATTCAGTATTTTGCTCATTAATCTGTCATGACTTTACAAGTGATGGGGATCTATTTTATTTAATGGTTTTATTTTCGTTTTTAATGTTGCTTAACTGAATTGATATTACCTTTAGGTGTGACAATACCTGTAAATATGGGAAATATAAAGCTTGTCATACACTACATGCACTAAAAAAATCACGTTTTTTTTTGGGGGGGGGGGGTTTATTTTTATTTTTTTTTTTTTTGTGGGTTGTTCCTCAGAAATGACCAAGAATACCTGAATTCTCACGACATTTGCATTTTAGTGAACATAACTGTTAAAAAAAAAAAAATCCATGATAGATACAAGTAAAACAGTATTAGCATGAATAAATATGATTAAATCACCTTGTACACAGTAAAAACATCAACCTAAAATGTCCCTTTTAGTCATTAACATGAGCCCCTGAAATATTTAACTTAAAATTGAAAAATAATGCCTAAATCTAATCAAGATATGCAGATTACAAACCATGAAACAGGGTTTTTTTTTTATATTAACCACATTATCTTATAAAAATCAAGTTAGATTTCCAGGTGATATTACTTTTCTAAGGCTCATTTATCAGAAACAAGGTCGTTTTTACTCTCTTGAAATGAAATGTTTGTAGTGCATTTTTCTCTGTATCCTAATAAAAACAGCTTTATGTCCCATTTTGAGTCCTAACCTGCCTGTATATTTGGAAAAGGCAGCCTTAGGGTAACAATGTTTTGGCTTACAGAATGTTCTTTGCTGAAATAATCTCGGCTAGTACAGTTTTGGCAGCAGGGTCGTCAGTCTTCCTCTGTCGACATTTTACTATTTCTGAAGTCCTTCTCCCCGACATGACCACCTTCAAGCTGTAACAACACTCTGAAACTGAGAAGTTTTGACAAATACACTTTTTCTTTTTGTAGGAATTAAAGCTGCACAATTTGGGGAATTGTAATCAGACAGTGTAATTATATAATGTCAAAAGGCTGCTATTTAAAACTCCAGATTTAGGGCGATCTAATTACAGAAATCGAAGAAATTAAAACACAGGCTTTGCTGTACACTAATATTTGGGTGTCACTAACACTGAGCGGAGATGTACTGTATAATACATGCAAAATGAGAGTCACTAGTTTTTGTTTTAATTTCAGTATGCTAATTTGAAGATGCAGAAAGTAAAATAAATTGGAAAAGGGAGCTCCTTCCTTCTCCAGTTTTCTGTTTTTAGTTCATATCAAATCCCTTAAAGGTGACCTGACATGGTTTCATGTTGTTATGTAATGCAGAGGCCACTTTTTACAAGTGCCTGTTTCAAAACATGTAGAGCAGAAGAGTCACATCTAGGTCTCATCTGACAGAAAGTGATCTGCAAATGGTCATTGCAGCTGTCAGCTCCCCCTCCCCTGTATGAAAACACCCGTGATTTGCCAAAATCTGGACATCAAAAGCCCAAAAACATGTAAATACTGGCCTCTCAGACCACTTGAATCACAATATGGTGGAAGATAATAGTGGAATTTATGTCCAGTGATGCTAAAAAAAAAACAAGCCTTATCATCAAGCCCTAAGAGTGGATGTTTGAGCTTAAAAACACACATTTCTAAATGAGTAATCAGCATTTTGAACTGAACAAGCAGACTTAAATTGAAATCTCAATATTGCTCACAATAATCACCACATGACTTTTTCACCAAAGGATGGATTTAATCATTTTAGTATCATATTGTCTTTCTGTATACGCCACCAAAGAAGTAACCAAACAACCCAAATAACTTTATCTCCTATTCCAAAATGATCGTTGATGCATGCTGCCCTTTCTTTTGCTCTGGGACACCACTAACGAAGAGTGGAGCTCGGTCCGGTTTTGTCAGGCCACGATACCATTAAATGGCAGCGAGGATTAAATTGTCAAAAAAGTGTCGGAGGCCAAGCCATTTTGGCCCAAATAACAGCTATATTTGTCAATTCAAGTCTGAGGTAGTGTTATTTTCTCCAACCCCCTGAAGAAATGTGTAAAAATAATCCTAACCTTGCAGCAGTTTCATATAAATGTGGGTTTACACCTACTGCTAATAAAACACATCCTACTGTATTTAGAGCAGCCTTATTAGTGGTGTGAATTATTCACTTTGAAATTCTGCGTATGAAGTGTTATTTTGTGCCCCATGTAGCTCGGTATTTACATAAATCACATTTATGTCACTGCTGTGTTAGTCCCTGCTGCTTCAGTCTTAAATTCAGTCCCCGTTGCCCTTGTCACTTTTTGTCACTCATAAATACACTTCTGCGTGCACCATAGAGGACTTGTTTTATCACTGAAGGGATAAGCAGAAAAACCCCTTGTACCCCTTTAATGTCTCACTGTATCACAACACTTAATCACCGGGGAGAGGCAAACAGTTCTCCCTGTGCCATGGGCAAACAGGTTATGTGACATTCAGAAGAATCATCTGCGAGTTAATTTGGAAGATAATTTTCAGTGCATGGGCCACAGGAGAGGGAGCACGCCGGCTGGGAAGGCAGTAATGGCCGTCCAGGGAATATTGTATCTTACTGCAGTTCACAGAATAGAGCGCGCTATAGGCTACATAACTGCCACATTATATAGTTCACATGTTACTTCATGTTTTTCATGGTCTCAGAGCTCTTCTGTCACTGCGGCTTTAGCCTTGTTTACACAAAGAAAGGCCTTGATGTTACAACACGATGAAGGCATCACAGATAAAAAAGAAACTGCTATTATTTGTATGTATTTAACCCTCAAACACCCAAAAGCATCTACTGGTCCAGAATATTTAAAAACTTTTTCACCACTAATCCTGTCAATACAGTGACATAATTCAGGTAAAATGCAGAATGTGGAAATGCTGTCATCTTCTGCATCATTGATTCACCAGTAAAACTCATTGGCGAAGTCAAGGGAAGGTTAACATCTGGTCAAAAAAATTAAATTACAATAATCTTCACCAAACTTATATTTTTGGGTAGGTACTTATATTTTGAGGAAAATGTATTTTGAAATGACAAAGAAAAAAAATGTGTGAAAAAAAATTTGAGGGGTTTTATGAGTGTAAATGCTGGGTTCATTTTCTAAACTCTCATAAATAAACAAAATTTATTCCAAATACATTGATATTTGATTATTATATTTTTTATGTCATATTCTAAACACACAGTGTTTAAAATTAATAAATGCATATATCAATGCAAAATACATTTGAATATGATGTTAATATTATTTGTATGTTGTAAATATTGTAAATAAATGTATATGATATTGATAATTGAAATTAAAAATGTTTAATTTGATATTTACTTTTGTTGTCCATCCATGACGCTGCCAATTCTCAAAATTCTTGCTATTTAGGTATGATGGAATATTTTTTTCCTCTAAGCATTTATTAGGTTGGAAATTACAGGGTTTAAGGTATACACTGAATACATTTTAGGATGAAAATGTCATAAGAACGTCGCTATTGACAACTTCTACTTCAACTAGTTCTTGAAAAAAAATAGACATTAATTTTTTTGTCCATTCATGACGCAGTAGTTTTTGATATTTTTCATTTAAAAATATTTGAAACAAAATTTTTCCCTTTGAGTATGTTCAAGATGGCATTTAGACCTTTGCAGTTATGTGTAATATTTGTCTTAAACTTTTCTGGTTCAAAAGTTATGAATCAAAAAGAAGCGGACTGTCCATCTGTGGTGCCCTTGACCTTGCCCCCATATAGTTTGATAAAGGACAGTGGATGGAGTGGAGACACCTGTTTTTATGTTCAGTTAATGATGTATTTTGAAAAAAATGTCATTTTTTCTTCAATTTTCTGTGTTTCTATATAGTAACCTATGAATTTACTCTGAGCTTTAATAAACATCTACATGATCAGTGAATTAAATATAGGAAAATAGATGATTTACACTGAAAAATGCAAAATACAGAGGATAATATAATAAATGGAGATAAGTCACTTAGGAAAGACAAAAATCATTTGGAAATTGTGGCAAAAATAGTTGTGGGTCTTTAAAGGTTAATGTATAGACTTTTTAACTGAACGTGTCTTGTTTTTCTGTCATTTCTGCTGAACTTTTCTTGACTTTTATCCATCGACTGTGAAAACTAGTGCCTAGTCATGAGCAGGAATCATCTGTTATCAGTTGTATCTTGTTAATGCAGTGAAACCATCTACATTGTCAGTGAAGCAAATATACTCAGCTATCTGATTTTTACTGAAAAATGCAAAAGATAATATTATAATAATACTGATAAATCCCTTATGAAAGATTACATGAGAGAAAAATAATTTTGAGGTTGCCACAAAAAGTTGTCAGTGTTAAGTCATAAAACACTTGTGGATGTATACTTTTTTATGTATAATTAATGATATATATACAGTATGTATAAACTTTTAAATGAAATTAAATCAGTAGAGCATTGTCGTTACTTACACATTGTGCACAGTCCTGCTAATTAACGAATCATTTTCAAAACATGATTAATTAACAGATGAAATAGGAACCATATGTTCTTTTTTTCAGTCTGTGAATGGTTTTCCTGAAACCTCCGTTGCTCAGTGTTTATTGTATATGTGCCTTTGACTAATTGGTGTGTGATTGCATTTATTTCAGTGTCTTTGGAGCTGGATGGAGACAACGAAACAAGACAAGGACAGAGATTCAGTGAGGTAACTTGGCCTTCGTGCATTCATTATACTGCAGTTTATCAGTGATTCAACAAGGCGCTTGTGTTGTGTTAGTCAAACGGCAAATTAAAAAGGATAAACAACATAAACTGTCTTAGTAAGGTGCAGTGCTACTGAACAGTATTCTCCCAAAATATATTCCCTTGTTTCCATGCTTGACGATGGAGGTGGAAATGCTCATTTTGGTTGAGGTCTGCTGAATGAGAAGCCCAAAGCACACGATTTGCATCACATCTAAGGCTTCACAATATGACGATTCACATCATATATAATTTGACAACAGAAAAATGACTATGCTTTGTCATATTATTCAGTCTCAAATGACACTTGTTTATTCTGTTTCACATTCGGGTGCTTTCGGCTGTTCTGTATGGCAGGCAGGAAATTTGCATGAATGCAACAATAGACAAACATAGAGGAGAATGTGACACAGAACAGAAATCATCTGTATGGAAAAAGAAACAAAACACCCACCAAAAATCACAACAGGATTTTTAAGCCCTGCCATGACAGTATAGTGTTACCATGATTCAAGGTTACATATAACATTCATTACCCACTCTACAAAATTCAAAATCTTACTGAATGTATTTGTCTCATTTCTAGTGAAAATATCTCATTGCACTTAAAATAAGAAATAATCACCTAAAGAGTAACTTGTGAGATATAAGGACTTATTTTATTGAAAATCTTATTTTAAGAAATCTTACCAAGATAATTTCCACTTGTTTTATTGGAAGATTTTTTTTTTTTTTTTTTTGCTTGAATTAATAAAAAAAAAATAAATCTTGAGTTAAGCAATAAAATCTGCCAATGGAACAAGTTCAAATTATCTTGTTAAGATCTGTTGAAATAAGATTTTCAAGATCTATTGTCTAAAAATAAGTTCTTATATCTCACAAGTTACTCTTTAGGTGATTGTCTTATTTTAGTGTGAGATTTTGACTAGAAATGAGAAAAATACACTTGATAGGATTTTTATTTTTGCAGTGTATGGATAGAAGCATTGCAATCCACTAAGAGAACACTTACAATAACTAGTTCTGTTTTCCTTTAATTTGTCGTCCGTCTGTACTTCCGAGCAGTAGATGATGATCTGTTTCAAAGGGGTAGCTCCTGGCCTTCTTGTCCAAACATCTGGTTTTCCCTTTGCCCCTCTGCGCTCTGTTCAGTGCTTCTCTTCTCCTCTGGACTGCCGGCTGCCAGCCTTTTTTGGGGAGCTGTCATGCCTCTGCAGGATGCATATGCACTGGCATGACAGCTCCCCAAAAATGAGACCAAAAAAAAAAAAAAAAATTGAAACTTGATCTGATATGCAGTGAAGTTTTCTGTTAGTGCAGCACATGTTTTAAACATCAATATCACAGTCGATTACTTAATTGTGGGAAGCCAGGAGTGCAATTAATATTTGATTAATTGTATAGCACTAACGTGGAGTAATGCTTCAGGTGAGTTTGATCTGTGACAACTCACAGGTGACCTTAGAGTTAACTACCCTACCGAAGTTCAAGAGTAACCTGACCTCTGTTCTTTGGTCACATCCACACTGCAGGCAAAAGCAGCCCAAATATAGTTGCTTCTCCATTGGACATATATGCAAAACATTACTGATAATTGCTAAAAAAGAAGTGCGTAATGTTGGTTTTTCCATTAAATCACAAATGTGATGATTTGTTTATTTACTATCACAAGATGACACAAAGTCACTGCATAAACATGGCGATGAACGTGAACCGTGCTGATTTACAGATAAATTCATTATTATTATTTATTACCCTTCTATCCCATTCTAAATTAAAAAAAAAAAAGAAAATCAGTTTCCTTGCGTGTCCACACTTACCACGCCATGCTTCTTTTAAAACTCTTCTTCTTCATTTGTTGTAATTTCTGTCAAAATCTGTTTTTTTTTTTTTTCAATTCACATGACTCTCTCTTTCTCTGCCAGCGCAAAAACTTTTAATCGAAAAACAAGAGTTTTGGCGAAATTGTTGTTTTTCTATTAGGTAAATTTTTATGCACAAATTATATTTGCGCAACTTGAGGATCAATGGAAAAGCGATTTATGACTTTTTTTGCCCATATGTGACCCATATCTGATATTTTTTTCGCAGTCTGAACAGCACGATTCTTTTTTTTTTTTTCCCCACATCAGACCCGGGGCATATTCATATGTAGTTCTAAATTAGATACATACACTATATGGACAAAAGTACTTGGACATGTTGAATTCAAGTGTTTCTCCTCAAACGGGTCTGGGCTGCAGAGCAATAGTGACAAATGTCATAATACTGTGATAAATATCATTGTATTGCATTGGTTAGTTTTCTTTAAATTGTTATCTGTGCTTCCAAATGCCCACTTCCAGAGGACCCTGGGCCTTTTGTTTCGGGTTGGATTAATGCCAATGTAATACAAAGCAATGGATTAGCCGATAGCAGAAGCTTCATTCATATAAAAACAAGTTATGATTAGAAATAAGCAAAAGTAGGATTCATACTCATCTGTTCTTAATGCAACCTTTGTTTTTGCTCCTCTTTGTCTCATTCAGTGAGTTTTCATGGTAGAGAAATAATACTTATAGTGTTGGATCTGCTTCGTGTTAGCTTAGCGCTGCTGTTGTTTTATTAAATTATTTATATGACGTATGCTGGTCTCAGACTTTTAGCTTATTTTAGATATTTGCCTTGTAGGCGTATATTTTTAGCTTTAGCTGTCATTGGTTACATGGATGTATAGAATGTATATGTAGCTACAAGCATTGCATAGCATTACCATGGCAACATAGACCAAACGGGGGCTGTGTGACAGGCTAAGTTAATAATTTACAAATAATCAATAAATTGATTGGTTGTTGCAGCTCTAATTTTAAAAAACTACAAAGTTTTCTCCTGCTTAACATTTAGGATTACTGAGGCTCATTTTACATATAGTTTCTCAAAAATAAAATGTGAGAAAAGGATATTTAGTTAATTTTGTTCATATTTATTGGTGGATTTTAATAATGCTAAAAAAAACCCATAAAACATCATTTGAATTCTTGCTGTTAAATCTACTTAATTCACCGTGATAGCACATTTTTTTCTGAGCCGCTCCATCTGAAAACATTACGGGTGCTGTATTTTTATTTTTTGCGTCCTACATTTTGTATTCAACCCTGAAAGTGTATCGGCAGGAGATTAGGTTTGTTGTAGTGGCACACAAAGGTCATTTCGTCAGCTATACAAATTTAGTTGTAGCTAGATTGTGACAACCATAACGACGCTGTAATTATGCTCTCATACACCTCTAGATGAATGATAAAAACGCTGCGATAAAGGTAAAATAGTTTTGTCCCGGAGCCAGATGGCACGCGGTGATGATGTCTGGCCCGCAGTCAAGGTGGACTGCAGATGAGCCAGAATTCTGACAAGCCAATAGATTCCATAAACTCACCAATGCTCCCATCCATCCCACCTCTACGGCCAATCAACAGAGATAATCTTTTGAATTAAGAGAAAAAATCCAGGGTGAACACTCTGATGAGATAAGTACCCTTTGTCAGTGCAGGCAATGGTATTTTAATTAAATATATGAACACATGGTCCTGCCCCAGATGCTCAAGTCTAAACAAAGATAGCATCATCTAATCAAAGCCAGGCCCAGAGTGTTTCAAGGGCAGAATTATTTTCTATTAGGGCCCCTCTCCTCGGGGATTGAGCCAATTTTCTTTATTATGATAGAATCAGCATATTGTAGATTGAAGCAGGCGATAGTGTCACAACGGGGTGGGTGCACCGGTCCCAGACGCACCACCAGCATCTTAAAACCCTAAAACATGACAGTTGCAGCATGTCCGTCATACATGGATTTTCCTTTTTGGGTTCTGTGTTTGGAAAAACTAGCCTGTTCGTGTTGGTTCACATAATCAGTGTTAGTGTTTCAAACAATTTCACTGATCCATTAATCTCTTGACCTCGCTTGATTATAATCAGTCTTACTTCAAAATATGTTATTGAGAGCCAAGATAAGACCATTAACTGTAATAGGTCTGTGTTTTAACATGGTAGTTTGAGGTATGTGGGATGAGGAAACCAGAGGACATATTACATGTACAGATAATTGTTGTAAATAGACTGATTTGGCTTCTATAGTCATGTAAAAGTAGATAATTATCATCGTTTTTTACATTATGTTTTGATGTTTTGCCCTGTAGGTCAGCGACTGTTTTGACATTGTAACATATACTGATTTTCACAGCATTAAATTAATATAAATAAGAACAAAATAGGATCTTCAGTATCATATTCCTCGTTACTTCTTCATCCATTTCATCTTGTTAAATATTGTCATGTCGTTTACACAATTTCCATCTTGTTGCATGTTTGCTAGTAATTTAGCTAACAGATAAAATCCACTTTCTGGCTTCTTGAACTGTCACACAGGACCAAAAATTCGATTTTATAACTGAAATGAATGCCCATCTCTTATAAATGTTGTGGTTAAGGTAGTCAGTGCTGTACCTTTTGAGTATTTGTGATTATGATTGCACATAACTCAATAACAAATAGAGCTGAGATGAACAAACTCAGCAGTTATGTCAGTCATGATCAGTCCATTTCTGGCAATTATCTCAACCTAATTTAATTTTATATAAGTCAGCCTTTAAATCTATTTGTTTCTTTTACGTCATATACAACTTGTGTTTTGATGTGAAGTGCCTACTGTTACATCATAGTTTTAATTGGTTCAGCTTGATAAATAAACCAAACTCAAAAAATGTAATTAGTCACTCTTGGTCCAAGTTTATTAAAATAAATGAATCCAAATTGATTTAATTAAATAAACCTAAGTCTGTATTAAACAACAGGAGATCATTGTTACACTGTGCCATTATCCCATTCAGTTGAGTTTTAATATTTAGATTAGGGCTGCAACTAATGATAATTTTAACAGTTAATCTGTAGATTATTCTAATAACAATTCATAGGATAAACACAAAAGACTTAATTCTCAAAGATTGGTATTTAACCCTAAGCAATACAGGCTGCAGACAAGTCACTAAGGAATGGCTTTAGGTATGGTTAGTGAGCACACGCCCGCTACCTAGACTTATTATGGCTAGAGACTAGCAAGATATAGTCTTCAACCAGCTCCAGTTAGAGGCTATCAAACTAGTATTGTATGTATCGTACTTTCCGGACTATAAGCCACTACTTTTTTCTCACAATTTGAACCCTGCGGCTTATACAATGATGCAGCTCGAGTATAGATTTTTACGGGCTAACGGCCTCAAGGGGGCGCTCTAGCAGGAAGCGCAAAAGCGAGACAGACAGGTGGAAGAGGTGATGCAAAGAGAAGTTTTAAGCTTAACTTAATCATTTTGTATGTTATGCACAAACCCTCATCATGGAAAACACACGAAGAAATGCATATAATGCAGCTTTTAAGTTAATACCAATAGATCTGTCTGTCCAAGAAGGAAATAGAGCTGCTGCACATAAGTGCCATTGAGAGCAACATTGGAAGAGAGACTGAGAAGGTGTGTGACGGAGCCTTTCTGAGGCTGTTCAACTCCGACACTGAAGAAGACGACTTCAGTGGTTTCAATGCGCAGAAGGAAGATGAAGATAGCAATCAATGATTTTTCTGGGTTTTTTAACCAGCTGTGTTACTGCCGTTTTACTGCCGTGTTACAGGCACTGTTTGGAAAAAAGTAGTTAAGGTATGGAAATATTTAAATATTCTTTCTGCTTTCCATCTTTCTGTGTAAATATCTCATGTTACAATGTGGACACCTGCGGTGTATAGTCAGGTGCGGCCTATATGTACAAATATTTTTTTCTTTTGAAATTTGGTGGATGCGGCTTATATTCAGGTGTGGCTTATAGCCCAGAAAGTATGGTATTACTTCCAGTCAAAGATAGGTAACATTAGTCTGGTGGCCTGATAAATGGAGATGGATGAATAATAATAACAATAATAATAATAATAATAATAATAATAATAATAATAATAATAATAATACATCACACTTATATAGCGCTTTTTTGGACACTCAAAGACGCTTCACAAACAATCAAACAAAAAGAACAGAGAAAAGAAAGTGGCTCAAGAAAATGCAAGTTTGAACAGGTAAGTTTTCAGTAGTGATTTGAAGTTTTGTATTGAGTCTGAGTTCCTGATGTTTTGTGGTGAGTTCCATAGGGTGGGGGTGGCTGCAGCGAAGGCTCGGTCCCCCAAGGTCCGGTGCTTTGTCCTAGTGGTGGGAGTGAGGAAGTTAGTGTTGGCTGATCTGAGATGGCGGGTGGGGCAGTGCTGCTGAAGGAGATCAGTGAGATAGAGAGGGGCCAGGTTATGGAGGGACTTGTAGGTGAGGAGGAGGACGACCTTGTATTTGATGCAGTATGATACGGGGAGCCAGTGGAGTTGTTTGAGAATTGGGATGATGTGGCCTCTGGGGCGGGTGCGAGTGAGGAGGCGGGCAGCAGAATTTTGGATATATTGCAGTTTTTGGAGACTGAGGAGGGGAGACCATACAGGAGGCTATTGCAGTAATCGAGTCTGGAGGTGATGAATGCATGAATGAGGATTTCAGCAGCAGATTGTGAGAGGGAGGGGCGGAGACGGGCGATGTTTCGGAGGTGGAAAAAGGATGTTTTGGAGATATGACTTATGTGCGTTTTGAATGAGAGCGTGGAGTCCATGATAAAACCGAGGTTGCATACAGAAGGGGAGGGGGTAACTGTGTGACCATCGATGAAGAGGGAGATGCTCTGAGCTGAGGGGAGGGGAGCTTTGGGACCAGTGATGAGAAGTTCTGTTTTATTGCTGTTGAGTTTGAGGAAATTGTGATCCATCCAGGTTTTGATATCAGTCAGACAGTGTGTGATGGTGGAGACAATAACTGGGGACATGGATTTGGTGGAGATGTATACCTGGGTATTGTCGGCGTAGCAGTGGAAATGAAGTCCATGGTGACGGATGATTTGTCCGAGGGCTAACATGTAAATGATGAATAGGAGGGGCCCGAGCACCAAACCTTGGGGGACACCGGTTGTGACCAGGAAGGATGAAAACGTTATAATTACAGTGATAATGTCTAACTAGCTAGTGGGCTAAAGTAATCAATGCACATATACTATCTTAAGCTAATGTTTACATTATGTTCCTGGTGGCCACAGCAGCCCCGTTTGCCTGAAACGTAGTGCACCGTGGGATTTTGGCCTTTTTTTTTTCTCCATATTCAAGTTTTGTTACATAAAGGACACACTTCAGGCAGACGGGGCTGCCATGGCCACCACAAACATAATGTAAACCTAGCATTAAAAATCTGGCCTGGCATCTGAAGCCTCAGCCATGCTCCTTTGTGTTTTCCTCTGTTACACTACACAGCGTGAAGACATGCATCAATACGAACATGCTCATGACCCAACAAATCGATTGCCAAATTCCTTTCCAACTCTTTTAAGAATCGTTTTGGATTGATTTAATCGATTCGTTGTTGCGTCACTAATTTAGATGATGTGCAAGGATACAAAATAAACAATCACTGATTCCATTCATCTGTATTAAAACTAAAGTGACATGCTGTTGGAATAGGAACATATTTGTATAAAGTATACTTTCTTACTGTTGTGTTTTCTTTTCTTGGAGGAAATGTTGAAAATGTAAAGCCAATAATAGGTTGTGGTTTCCACACCTGCCAAGATAGTAAAAATCTGTTCCTTTGAATTCTCTGTGGGTTCTGTTGATTGGACACTGCTGCGATCCAGCAATTTAATGAGATCTCCTAAAGAGATGCACTCACTAATGTGTACACATCTGCTTTCATCACAGGGGCTGGATATGGCTGGATGCTAATGCCAACACTGGGTTATATCATGGATGCTAGCGCGTAGCATCACGCAGTTAGACAAATGATGAAGTTGTAAAATGCTATGTTTTTTAATTGGGTCACTGAGCAGATAGGGTTTTTTTTTTTTTCTTTTTTTGGAGGAACATGAATGCCCTCTGGAAATTAGACACTCCAGTTACCTCCTGAAACAGAAATGTTAGATCCCCTACAGTCATATGAGTTGACTTTTGATTCTATTAGGACTATTTGATAAGAAGGGGAAATAATTGCTTAAACTTAAATGCATTTCATTAACTTTATACAGTGCAAGGAACTCAATTTCCATGCTGCCATCACAGGAACAGGCATTTTAGTTTGCACTTTAGTTGTGTGTGCCACATGAGGTGCTGTTTTGTGGAAGTGTGAGGATTTGGGGAATGATTAAGTGGTTTGATTTCAGGCTTTAAACAAAGCATTCACATCACTAATTGCTTGGCTTTCCTTGTACATTCTTAAGTGGCTTAATTTTAATCAATTGGTCTTTGAAACAAGATGTTGAGTCAAATGGTGTAAACTTTAACTATCACCTTTTTTTTTTTTTTTTTTTAAACAAATAAATGTCAACTTCCATTATCCTTTTGTCCACCTATTTTGTACTATTCACTCAGTGTACTATATTGGCATACAACGCATATCAGACAATTCTGCAAGTTGTTAACAGATGCACTCTTTTGTAACTGTCCATTATCTGTCAAAATACACTACATTTCAAAAACTAACACATATTTTAACCTGGGATTTTGGGACTGTTTGACACCATTTTCTAAGAACCAAGCATCTCCCTAAGGGCTGGGGAAACATTTCAGGTGGATCTAATGAAATTCAGATGTTATATCATCAGCAAATCTTGTCATTTTAACACACTTCTCACTTTGTGGAAGAATCCAAGTGTAGTAGTGTAGTTTCTTTTGAAAGAAGCAGTGAGGATGCTGGAACACCTTCTGTCAGTGTTCTGTCTGTAGAAGAAGGACAATAGAAAATATTAACAATGGCTTTTTTCTCTATTACTATTTTGTTGTTGGAAGCAGTTCAGTTTGAGAGGGTCCATCTGTGGTCAGTGTTTTCCTGCAGTTTGTGAAAGAGTTAGACAAGAAAATATCATGTATATCAGTCATTTTTACATGACTTGGACCATTATTATTATTATTATTATTATTATTATTATTATTATTATTATTATTATTATTAAATTTGCCCTAACTCTGCAGTAGAAATAGTAGAGCAGATAATAGATTCACCTATATAATATAATAATAATAATAATATTTTTAGATCTTAAAATTTTAGAGCTAATATTAGAACTGGCAATAAGGGTTAAAGATAAGCAAACATCACTTAGTAAATAGCCCTACACCTTCCCTATAAAAGATCTAAAGGGGAAAAAATGACAAAGGTCTCACCTAAGGAGGAAGTACACAAAAACATTTAGATTTAGGTGTTGGATATTTTCAAGTGGTACTAGTACGGTTATTCCCTGTTCCCAATGTCAAAGGCAGGTTCACCACTTCCAGATAACTATGTAGAGATAGGCAAATGTTTGTTACTGTCATTCATGTCATCATCTTGTGATGCTTTTCTAAGGGATTTGTCTGCTCTCTGATTGACTATCCATGTTACATAGCAAGACGAGCCCCCTGAATTTACAGCCAAGATGCTTTAAAACTTTCATTTATCATCACCAACCAATGTCTACTGTCTACCTCTTGACCAGGAATAAATACAGTGAGGAAAAAAAACATGTTGCAGATTCCAGGACCTCTGTATTGGCTGAAATAGGGTGGATCATGGATGGATGGATGGATAGATTGACTTAACTGAACTCAAACTGAGAAATTGTAGTAAAAGTTTGCATTGTAATCCTTACTCTACAAATTATTGACATGACAGATTTGCTAAGGATTAAGATCACAGACAGACTCTGCAAGTATTTAGTCAAATTCACATAAATTCTATGAGGTCAACAGGTAATACTTGTCACAGACTAGAACGCATTTATAGTTGTCTTTACTATGACTGTAGGGCTGGGCGATAAAAGTATAACAGTATATTTTGTGAGACTTGCTCGATACAATTTCAATAGAATTCATGTGTCCATGTTTTGACAGACATAAGAACAGACAATCATAATTAAGTAGCATCGCACCAAACCAATCATGCTAGAGCCATGTCAAGTTAGGTTGATGCACACAGCACAGGCATAAGAGCAGCTGCAGCCCACATGCTAATGTTTGGGCTGCTGTGGGAAGTAATGAGTGTTCCCTTGGGAGAAAATGTGACTGAGAACTCGGGCGACCGGGTTCCTGAAAAGTAGGGTGCAAACGTTTCGGTTTGGGGTCGTCAGTACAATACAGAGGTGTATCGAACAAATACATGTAGCCAAATGAAGAACACTAACGCTCACCTTTCCTTAAGTTTCACTTTGGGTTTTACGACAGTTAAGGAGCACACCCCCACATATATACCCCTGGTATTGTTTGGTGAAGATGGTCTGTTTTGTTTGTGTTTTCTTTTAAAACTTGAAAGCTATTGCCTGCTGGTCAGATTTTTAGTTTACTATTAAATATATGTACCTGTTTTATTTATCTGAAACAGCTGTATAATGTTCTTCAGCACATCTGTCATGTTCAGGCTCTGACAGAAAAATCCTATTTGAATCAAAAATAACCTGATGTCTTCACAACTAACTTATGAGTAACAGAAAATATAAGCTTGACAAAAATAGTGATTTTATTTATAATGTGATACATATTGCTATCATCTGATAGGAAAAAAAAAATATTATGGTATGATTTTTTTTTTTTTCCATATCGCCCAGCCCTACCTATACAGTGATTATTACTTTGACAGACTTTGGAAATCTGCAGTTATGCACATGATGTACATAAATAAAAGCACAGTGGGGGCAAAGTGAAATCTCAGCGCAGTGTTAAATTTATATTCTTGTATCATAATGATTGATTGGCTTCTGAAGTTCAGTTTAATTACATGACCTTATAACGCATTAATGTAACACGAAATACCTAAGGTTTCAAGAGTTTCATTAATAATCCTGTCAATCAGTACTTGAGACAGGGCCCAATAATCTGACATAAATGGACACACCTTATTTGTAACAGCATCACAGTCTAGAGCTGATGTACAGGGGCCGGGCTCGGGCTTTGTACGTCCAGCTCATGGTTATTCAGAGACTAAACCTGGCTTTGTGTGCGTAGAACAAACACTTAGGAGGTCCTGGATTAAAACCAGGATGCCGTACAAGGAGCTGATGGTGCTGTTTAAGTTTTATAGTACTGTAGTGTGATTTCATGCAGCTTAATAACCTTTATGTTGGCTGAGCGATGCATGAGCGCTGATAGATCTGAGGAATCAGCAGTGTATCAGTGTAATATCTGTTGAAGGCTTCATTCTATAGGGGAGAGAGTATTGGAAATGAAACAAAACTCTGGATAAATCTTCAAACAGTACAGCCTATGTGATGTTGACTGCTGTATTTTTAAAGAAAAAGTACCATCTGTTATGTATTAAACTATAACCTTGCAATTCACATATCCTTATTTTATAGCTGATTTCCCTTGACAATTAAATATTCCATTATTAAATCTTCTCTACCTGCAGGCACGCATTTGTTTGTGTAACCCATCACCCTGAGACTTTAAATACCTGAAACTTTCACTTTATTAATCCATTTCTCTAAACACCACCTCTGCTTTTGTCGGTGTCACCGTGCCGTTACCAGTGCATGATAATACAACGTACATTTCCTGTTTAATAAAAGCTGAGACCTTAAGATGAGTGTCAATTCTGCATGGGGATTTTCATAGACTGGCTGGAGATCAATGGCACAAAACTAGGCAGATGAAATTAAATAGATTTGAAGGTGGGTGGAAAGACAGATCAGATTTCCCAAAGAAAAAAAAACAAAAAAACAGAATGCACCAGGTCCATCTTCATATGAACATGGAGCTGCTATTCATCATAGCCCGATTGGCTCAGTGATGAAACAAAAGGGAAGGAGTCAGACAAAGACATTTTTAAAAGACAAAGGGCAACAAACACAATCAGTTTATCTAAAATCTGCAGGACATTACTCTGGTATCAAAATGTCACGGGATTGGGAGTCAATAACTCGCTCTGAAAGACTGAAGCAGAAGTTGTGGTTTCCTTTAATGAAGCAAGAAAACAGTTTATCTGGCGAGATTGACCTTAGCCAATTACTTTAAGCACATTCCTCAATCAATAAAACTCTAGTTGTGTTGTGTGTGTGTGTGTGGTTCTGTGCATAGGTGGCAAATGGCTTCGTATTTTCCATCTTATGTGGTTGATATGTTGTTTTTTCATGTTTGATTCCTGACCGGGAGCTTTTGTGTCTCAGTTCTGTTTGTCCAGCAGTAACATGTTACTGCTTCTTTAAACATGTCTTATCTTATTCTAAATGTGCTGAGTTTAAGGCCTCTGCAGCTGTTTAAAGGCACTTTTACTTGGCTCGGCATCAAATTAATTCAATTAGTTCAGGTTTCACTTGTGAACAAAATGCAAAAATAGTAAAATTGAGAATAGTGCTAACTGTTCAACAGAAATTTCGGGTGCAATTGTTTGTTTGTTTGCTATATTGAACATTATATTAAAGGGGTTATATCAACAACAGGGGAATTCCAATGCACACACAGTAACCCAAACTAACAAATCAACCGTATATATCCTCAGATTCAGATTTATTAATTGTCATTCAATATAAACATCCCAGATGCTGTTACAGAACGAAATAGCAAAACGCACAGCATGAAATAAAAACACAGAAAAAAGATCCTAAAAACACCAACTGAAAATAACCCATTTATATGATAAAATATTAAAAATTGCACTAAAAATAAATAAATAAATAGTTAAATATAAAAAAGAGATATTGCACGATGGAGGGGCCCCTATTGCACCTATTATTGCACATTCTGTTTTTCACTTCACCCCCTCAACTTTTTTTTTTCTTTTTTTTTTTTTTTTATTGTCTCTCACTGAATATAGTATAAAAATCATTGTTTCCACACATCTGTATTATGGTGTCATCAAGTTTTCTTCTTCAAACTAAAACTCATAGACATTTATTTTGATAGTTGGTCAAAATAGCACTGTGTCATTATACAGTTGACCACCCTTGTTTTCTTCAATTTCTTTGTTCATTTTAATGCCTGGTACAACTAAAGGTGCATTTGTTTGGACAAATATAATGATAACAACAAAAATAACTCATAAGAGTTTAATTTCAGAGCTGATATCTAGCCATGTTCCATGTTTTCTTGATAATAACCAAAATGACTTAAGTTCCAACATCAATATCTATGGCATTGTACTGACAAAAACAGTGCTTTTAGGCATTCCATGATTTCTTTTCTGTCTTTTTTAGTCACATGATACACACAGGAGTTAGTACTTGATTGCATAACCATTGTTTTTGATGACTTTTGACGGCCTAGTAATTTTTTCTGCGACTGTACATTATAAATGTTTACGTGCTGCATCAGCTAATTTACATTCTAGCTCTTTTAGCTTAGCTCTGTTTTTTGACTGAAAACAGCCACAGTAAAACCACAAATCACCTCTGTTTTTTGGATGGTTTGTGTTTGAATCGCTGCATTAAAGATTTGTTTGGAATTGGTCACAGTTTAGTCTGAACCATGAAGCAACTTAGCAAAGATAATAACGTCATATAACAAATTTATCTCTTCATAAGCCTCATAATCAAATTCTCCCATAAAGATGAAACACTGCCATTTCAGCTGTGTCCCGTGGAGAAAACGACAACACTACTTCTATATTTTATCACTTGGTCACTTTCTTTGACTGTAAAAGTTGTTTCTTACTTTTTCTTCTCCTCAGTTCAGTCTTAGTGTGATTCACAACTTCCTCTAGTGGTTAGATACGGGGATTGGACAAAATAATGGAAACACCTTCACCTCAACATGATAATGCCCCAATCCATACAGCTAGAATTGTTAAAGAATGGCATGAGGAACATTCTAATGAAGTTGAGCATCTCGTATGGCAGTCCCCAGACCTCAACATTATTGAGCATTTATGGTCAGTTTTAGAGATTCAAGTAAGACATCGATTTCCACCGCCATCGTCTCTAAAAGAGTTGGAGGGTATTCTAACTGAAGAATGGCTTAAAATTCCTTTGGAAACAATTCACAAGTTGTATGAATCAATACCTCGGAGAATTGAGGCTGTAATTGCCGCAAAAGGCGGACCTACACCATATTAAATTATATTTTGTTGATTTTTTTAAGGTGTTTCCATTATTTTGTCCAACCCCTGTATATTCACACGTTGGCCCGTGGCTGTGATTAAATTCAGTTCATGTTTGACATAATGGAGCTTTTCATTCTAAACAATCTCATGGTGTCTTTGAGATAATTTTAAAAAAATATTTTGATGTAAAAAAATAGTATATATAGCACATTTTAAACAAGATGAATGTGTCTACAGTCATTCTCTACTAGAGGAGCTTGAATAATATATATATATTTTTTAAATAAATAGTTCAGTTTGAAACCTTTGCAAGTGCTGATGTTATTAATGTTACACATATCCGGTATAGACTTTTAATAAAGAAAGCAAATTGAACATTATGCAGAGAAAAACATTTGATTAAAACTGTAAATCATCCATGACACTGGGAAGAAACTCTAGATTATTGACCATATGACCCAGCATTATCTTCTACACAGCTAATAATAATAATGAAGTTTATGTATATAGCACATTTTGCAGAAAGATTTCACAAAGTACGTAGGCAAAAAATACAAATGATATAAATTATACGTGTTTACTTTTCTGTCTGAGGTAGAGGCAAAATAAATAAACTGAAATACATACAATTTTAAATTTACTACAATTTTTACCATGTATAGTGTTTACTACTCAGACTGTATCACTGCATTAATCTACTTCTGTTTTAACCTGTACCATTTTTTCGACAGATGGCATTTTATTGTTCTTGGCCTTTAGGTATTTAATATGTTTTCTCTAAGTGTTGCAGGTATCCACTTTGCCATCTCTGAGAGGCACCTGTCAAAACCAAATGTCCGCTGGCTCTTCTTAACAGAATACAGACGAAAGTGACCTGGTGTAAATAAGCTTTGTTCTGCTTGGGGGGGTGAAGTAGCACAAGGGTAAAATCTGAAATCACATTGCAGATGAATATCAGCACAGCGGCCCTTCCCTCTGTATGCCTGGATGACCTTGTAAGATCTAAATTCCAGATACAGTATAGAGAGGATGCAGCAAATTAAAGCTTTGCACAGGAAATTGAACTGTCAGACAGATGGAGAGGGAGTAAAAGACTGTTTGTAATATAGTTGATTTTTATGCTGAGGGTTGACTTGGACAAATGTCATACTTAATGGCCGCCGTTCTGAATGAAATACAGTATTTGGATGGGAGACTATACGTTTGTGCACCTAATAAGGAGATGGTGTACAGATGTAGCTCAGTGATAGGAACTGCAGTGGCATATACTTTTATTTAAGGGGAAAGTAGGCTAATTTGAGTAACTAATCATCAAATATATACTGTTGCAAATCAGTTTACGGCAAAAATGCTATTGAATTAGTCAGCAAGGCAGCAAAAGAAAATTTAATGGAGGCATGACTGATGTCAAGATGTTAAACTAATGTTGTTTTTTCGACATTTTTCTTAGATGCAATATTCATTCACCAGTCTGAGTTAGTAAAATATATATTATATATCTTACTCAGTTGTAGGTCTCTGGCTGTAGCTTTTAACCCATAAAGACCCAGTGGTAATTTTGTTTTTGTCTAGTTAACCTTTCTTAAGTGATTTGTCACCATTTATTATAATATTATCCTCTGCATTTTGCATTTTTCATTGTAAATCATATATTTTCCTGTATTTAATTTCCTATATTTAATGTAGGTTTCATGAAAACTCAATAAATTCAAAGGTTATTATATCAAAACAGAGAAAACTGGAGAAAAAGTTACTTTTTTTTTTTTTTAGCAAATTTATCAATAACTGCACTTAAACCAAGTGTCTCCATCCACTGTCTCCATGGGTTTTACAAGTGAATGTATGTTGTAGAAGATGACGGTGCTTCCATGTTCACTACAGAGCCTCTGAACGTCCAAATGGGTCATATCTGATGACCATGAAAAGATAAAAAAACTGTATTTTTATTTACATGTATTGATAGAATTAGTGGCTCAACAGGTATTAAACAGTTTGCTTACTGGTTGCTTTATGGGTCTTTTATGGGTTAATATCATTATTCAACATTCAACAGTCAGTCTGAGCTTTTTTCCCATTGAAATTCAAGTAATGCAGCCACTTCCATGATGGAATGTGGTTATTATATGCGACAGGACTACGTTAAAGCAAAAATTAGTTGATGGGAGCTAAAGTTGGAAAGTATGTACTAACCTGTGATTCGACAGTCACATACAGATGGAAATAAACATGTACTGTGTCGGTTTTGTGTTACTTCCATTGTTTTGTTGCTACCTACTGTGTCTGTTTCCGTGTGCAATCACACCTGCTCTGTTTTTCAACGCTGATAGTCTATGTTAAAACCAAGGGAGCATACTGAAAACAGCACACGTTTAGTTTTCACAGACTGTAATCAAACTCTATAGCCAACTGTCAGGGTTTGAAACAGTTGAGTATAACGCACAGCAGGTTACAGAGCAGGCAGTTTACCAGGCACTTATGGACATGATGTGAACATGTTTCCTCACAAGGCATCACAGGACTCTTGTATTTTGATGCATTGTCAATATTTAGACATTATTAAGTGAGCGCTTTGACAATAGAACGCATGTGATGATCCAGTATTTTTATACCCCTGACAGTGTCCCATAAGTCTCCATACATAGGAGACATAATACATTCCATACATATATGGTTATAACATGTATTTCTTTATATTTCAGATAACCCAAAGTAGGGCTGCTCGATTATAGAAAAAAAAAAAAAATCACGATTATTTTAGCAATAATTGAAATCACGATTATTAAAAACGATTATTTGTTAACCTTAAAGTTGTTTATTTTTTTCTAGCAAAAAAATGTAAAATATACTCTTTAAACATAAATAAAGCTTTTAACCACTAAAGCAAAGTATATTCACTTTTGTACGAAACAAAAAAATCTTTGAATGCAAATAAGTGTACTGTAAATTCAAGTATGTTTCCTTTTGTAAACAAATAGTGCACTGGAATTAAACTGCTATAGACTTGCCATAGAACTGTAGCAATTAAAAAAAAAAAAAAAAAAAACTCACGTAAAGTGCAAATTATAAATTCAAGTATGTTCAATGTTGTATGAAACATAATAAATTCAGTGGCGTGCTGTAAGGTTTCAGTTCAGGCCTTCTGTATACATCAGCCATCTAGAATACGCACGCTAGGGTTATACGGGTTAGGGTTAGGTTAATACAGGAGTTGCAGCGTAAAGAGTTTCGGAAACTGAAGATTGCATGGCGGACGAAGTTGTTTTTATGTGTTTTAGTTTTTCATAAGATTATGATAACGGTGGTGGTGGTTAAAGTTTAGATGGTTAAAAAGGTTTGTTGTGTTACTGGTCGGTGCGGACACAACTACGAAACACTTTTTGCACGTGATGTGTTTTTGCTCTTCGTCTTCTTCATCAAACCCAAAGTGATTCCATACAATTGAATTTGACTTGCCTTTTTTGTTTACCAAGTACTTCTGCTGTGATTCTCCAGCCATTTGTCCAGACCGCTAGGTACAACTGTCCTCTTGGGGTGGACCTGCCGGCTAGCTGGTAGCAGTAGCTTAGAGGGGGGCGGGGCGGAGCAGCTCATGGTAGCTTGCGTGCGCGTGAATGAAAACAACTCAAAATTAATAATCGTTTTTTCTCGATTACATAATTTTTGTAATCGTTGCGTCTAATAATCGAAATCGTAATTGAATTTCGATTAATTGCACAGCCCTAACCCAAAGAATGCATTTGAATAAAGAGCAACGAATTGAAATCCTCCTGATGGCCGGTTCAGCAAGCAGTCATATGGTTGCAAGCGCATTTAACAGAAAACATGGGACGAGTATCACACACGACACTGTGGCAAAACTTATTAAGTTCAAAAAAACAGGAAGTGTTTTGGATCAATTTGTTCCCGACAAAATGGCAGTCATATAGAGCATATTATAAAATTAAAAATGGTTTATGTCAAGAAACGTTTATTTTTCTTATGTATGGAGACTTATGGGACACCCTGTATATAGGTATACCAGGAAGTCTGTCTGTCCATCTTTCTCTCTGTCCATCTGTCTGAGATTTTTGTCCATCCCATTTCTCGGACACTATTCAATTCCGGTATTTAAATTTTTTGAGTCTTTACTTTTTTTTAACTTTCAACTTTGAAAATTTTTCCATCCCATTTGTCAGACACTATTCACCAGATGCCTTATCAAATTTCACACACATGTTCAGTACCACTAGGAGAGGTGCAGTGCACAGTTTCATTACTGACTTTCAATGTCTTTTTTTTTTTTTTTTTTTTAGAAATGTTTGAAAATTTCAACTTAGAAAATTTTGTCCAACCCATTTCTCATAAACTGTTCACCCGGTTCTTTTCAAATTTCACACACAAGTTCTTTACCAGCAGGAGAAGTGCACAATTTGATGGCTGAACTTCAATTTTTAGATTTTTTTTAAACAATTTTTTGAACAGCTTTTGATAAGATTGAAAAGTAAGACTCAAAATAAATCCCTAGGTAGGCAGGGTATCAGTGAGCAGGAGGGGCAAAGTGTTGTGCTAGTGGGCAGGGATATTAGTAATCTCTACTTACTTTTTTACCTATTTTAATTTAGACTGTATACTGTAGTCCTAGGATATGTGTCAGATTGTGAATGCATAAAGACATGTATAGTATGTATTACAGTAGTTCTAGGCTGTTCATTTTAGCTTTCAGTGCTTGGTATGGTTAGAGCTTGTCTTAGGAACATGTTTTCCTTTTTTCTTTTTTTAACAGAGAAAATGGCTTTCTTCATGGTCAGCTGAGACCTTTCCATTTCTAACATTTGTAGTGTTGCACCTCAGTTGATCTTACAGCCTTTCTCATGTTACTGTGGCATCTGTGCAACTGCCATGACCTTAAATTGTCTCTTGAGATACGAGCTCCAGTCAAAATCCTTTTTCTTCTATCTAACATAAAGTAATGGACCCTAAAGCTTTGTAAGACCAGTTTCAATTCAGAAGTGCTGCTGTTCGTTTATATCACATCACGTGGACAGTTGTGGTATTCTCCTCCCTGGAGAGTCTAACCAAGACAAGTCTCCCAAGCCTTTGACAACACACCATTCATAGTATACTTGAGTGAACCAAATGGCTTTGTCTAGGGAGCAATTTAAGACAAATGTCTGGACGCAAAGTCTACCTTAGCCTTTGTAGATATTTATAGTTTTTTTTCCACTAATAATAATCAATCAAGAATAATTCATGTTGTCACAATCGTTTCAGAAGAGAAAGGGAAGTGGTAAACATATTTTATTCCAATTTATGGGCACCAGTGTACAATATAGATATTTGGTTTCAGCTATTTTGAGTTGATAATTAATTGTCATACAAGTAACTACAATTAATGATGTTACTATCTATTTGGTTGACTTTATGCCTCCACTGTAGTATAAATCTGACATGAATAAGACATAAAATTTGGAGCATAAAAATGAATTAACCCATAAAAGACCCAAAAGCATTTTCTAATCTAAAATGGTTAATACCTGTTAATCCACTAATCCTATCAATACATGTCAATAATTGGTGTAAAATGCAATTGGTCATCTTTTCATGGTCGTCAGATATGACCCATTTGGACATTCAGAGTTCCGTAGTGAACATGGAAACACTGTCTTCTTCTACATTAATGCGCCAGCAAAAACCCATGGAGTCCAACAAATGACAGTGGATGGAGACACGTGTTTTTATGTTCAGTTAATGGTATATTTGCTGAAAAAGTCACTTTTTCTTCCAATTTTTTTTGTTTTTGCAATTATAACTCTTAACTTTAACAAAATGCAGACAATGCCATTATAATAAATGGTGATAAATCACTTAAGAAAGGTAAAATAGAAAAATAATTTAGGAACTGTCACAAAAGTAGCACCGGGTCTTTATGGGTTAAGATTCTAGTTGCTATTATTAAACCCCTGACAGATATGAAAATATTGACCTTTGTTGTGTCCAAAATATGATTTTAATTTCATAATGTTCATGAAACATGGGGACTGTTGCTCTGAAGTGAGTCCTACTGTTTTTTTTTTTTATCACTTTTAACTTTAATATTTCCTTAATTAGCAGGATAGGCCTTGTACATTATCACCACCACCATCAGTTTAACCAGAATCACATCTGACAATGATATTCAAGGAATTTGTATTTTTCAGAGAAGGAACATGATTGTATGATACTGATAAGGAAATAGACCGAGCTTGTTTTTTGCAGGAAAATGATCTAAAACTCGATTATGATGGCTCTGTTCTAGGGCGTATAGAGCATTAAGGATAAGGATATTTCATTTGTTTTACAGATATTTTAATGGCCAAATGAAAAGATGAAACCTCATAAATATGCCAAATGTTTTAATAATTTTGCCCACCACTGTGTCTTTAATGCAACAACTTTAATCCTCACCGGCCACTTTATTAGGTACATCAGTTCAAGTTGGCCAGTCACATGATATTTAGGCACATAGGCATAGTCAAGATCCGCTGAAGTTCAGACCAAGCATCACAATGGAGAAGAAAAGTGATTTAAGGGACTTTAAATGTGACATGGTTGAAATGCTCAGACAGGCTGGTCTGAGTATTTTAGAAACTTGTGATTTATTGTGATTTTCATGCAAAGGTGTCTCTAGGCTCTACAAAGAATGGTTCGGAAAAGAGAAAATATCCATCGAGCAGCAGTTCTCTGGATGAAAATCCCATGTTGAGGCTACAGATCAGATGTTGCCTGGTGTGATGAGGCTTGATTTCAGCATTGACATTCAAATGGTCAGGTCAGAATTTAGCATAATCATGAAATCAAGGATCTATCCTTCTTTGTATCAGCTGTTCAGACTGGTGGGGGTATAGTGATGTGCATAATATTATCTTGGGATGCTGCACATCCTTGAATACCAACTAAACACCAGAGCGTATCTAAGTGTCATTGCTCACTATGTCTGTCGCTTTTTACGATCTCAGTGTAGCATCTCAAATGGCCACATATAGTCATTCTACCTCACTTAGGATGCGAGAACGGGAGATTCACATCTTGGAATTGTAGCCAACATTCTGTATCTGCAGCAAAGATGTGATGTTGTCATGTCAATGTGGGCCAAAACCTCTGTGGAATGTTTCCAGGACCATGAATCCATGGACTTAAGAATTCAAACAATTCTGAAGATAAAACGGGGTCTGACTCAGTACAAGCACAGTTAATCAACTGTTGTGGCCAGTGACTGTAGAACGCTTATTACTGAAGTACTGGACTGAGGTATACTTTTACCCCGCCCCCTGAAGGGGAGGCAAGGGGTATTGTTTTTGGTTTGGTTTGTTTCTTTGCTTGTTTAAACTTTAGCAGCAAAACTATTGGTTGAATTCATACCAAATTGGGTTTGTAGATTGCCAGTGACCCAGAATAGATGCCATTACATTTTGGGAAATGGAAATGGAAATCTAAATCTTTTTTTTTCCCCCCATTTACTTATAATGGGGAAAATTTCACATGCCTGTAGCAGTAAAACTATTGGTTGAATTCATATCAAATTGGGTTTATTGATTGCTAGTGACCTAGAGTAGATGTGGTTACATTTTGGGAAAAGTAGGTCCCAAGTCAAATTTTTAAATGATTTTTACAATCTTTTTTCTTCTCCCATTTATTTATAATGGACAAAATTTCAAATGTCTATAAAAACATCAATTTTGTTTCAATTTACTTCAACCTTGGCACATATATAGAGGCAATTGATATGCTGACATCACCACATGATGACATTAGCTGGATCGATGCCAAAATAAGCTACAATATGTGCGAGGGGCGGGGTTTGTTGTGCCTGGCACCACTTGTTTTCAATTGAACGTGTTGCAGAAGAAGAATGAGATTAGAGGACCTGTCAAATCATAGTAAATGATATGGAAATAATGATAGAGTTGCACTATTTCTGTCAGTTCCACCCAGGTGTTTTAATACAGGTGAGGTCAATATTATGTAAAATAGTTGTGATTGCATCATAATTTGTACTAATAATGACAGGCCTGCATACACTATAAAATTATATTTGATTTCCATTGAAACTGCATTCATTGCACATTCTTCTTTACAAACAACTTTTATAGTTTTATATAAAAAAAGATGATTCTATTAAAGGTGTCAAGCTGTACTTTTCATGCAGCAGCCGTTCTGGCAATATGTGAGTGATGACTGAAATTAGTATCTAACTAAATCTGCAATAAGCTCCTGTATTAGGATAAAGCTCCCATAGGACAAATGATGGGGCTGCATTAAATTAAGTGAGCCTTCTGATTCCATCATATCACCCAAAGCATCTGTGTTTGTGTTCCCATAATTATGCATGTCCCAGTAAGACAGCTTTAAAGGCAATCTATGCCATCGCTTATTTAGTATTCCTGCACAAATAGTGTCAATTAAGTGCGGCTCCCAACAGGCCACCTAGACAGTAAGTAGATTGATTAAATTGTACATTTGACTGCATTTTTTTGATTGTTTGTTTTATGTAGCGGCAATGAAATTATACACCAGTGCTCTGGCAGACGGACACCTTTAAGAGACTGGGATGCAAAAAGAATTCTGTGTTTATTTCCTTGTAAATAGTTTCTTTTTGAAGTGTCAGACACATCAGTTGATCACATAGAGCATCACAGTTTATGGAGATGTAGAAAGAAAACGCTGTCTATTCTGTTTAAGTGTATTGTGGTCGTATTGCATCATTATTCCAACAACAAAAACTGTGTTTCTGCTTAAGTTGGTGGAAGCTGATGTGATGCGATGCTCAAAGTTAAATAACTACAGCTCAAGTATAATGCGGAGGTGTCAAAACAATTGAGAAATGTTTTTGCACTCCTGTCCTCATGGTGTATATTTTGTTGTTGCTTAGCCAAATGAATCTCAAGAACTGAGTCATTGAGTCAGTTGACATTTTCAAAGTTTTACCCTTTTCCTGAGGAATTTCCAACAAGAGCTGTCCGTTATGCACTATCGCATAATAAATAATTCATCGCTGTGGTGTTCTGGGTAATTTGTCTGTGAGTTCGGGGTGGCACTGCACAGACATTAAAAGGCAAGCATCCAGCTATAATAAGTACAACTTCATTGAATTCTAATTTGTCATTCTTCCACCAAACGCGACCATTAGAGGGAATGGATAGCTATTTAATTGTCTCGCTGTGGCTATACTTCAGTGCTTTCAATGACAGTAGTGTCTAAAACCTTTGTTGAATTACCTCTACCACCTTATTTTGATTTGAGATCCACATTAAATTCTTCACCTTTTTGTACCTCTACTTCTTAGCTCTCCCCCCCGCCCCCCTCCCCTCTCGCTTTCTCTCTCAGGATTATACAAAGGTATGATTCACAGTTGACGATTAATACTCTCCTTCAGGGACACTTCTCTTTGGTCAGCATGAAGGATTTAAGGTGAGCTGTCACTGGGATGATTACCCGAGGGAGACTTCCAACTTTTTTCCCATCACTTCACGTAGTTTTCAGACGCACATTTCTATAAGAAGGTGTGTCTGTAAATTGATCTTTCAGGCGGTCGGTTGGTCCTCATTACATTTATAACAGGATTCCTCAGGAACGGTTTCAGAGGATGTCGCAAAATTTAGCAAATGTTCACTCGGATTTAAGAATGAACTAAAAGGATTGTGTGAGTCAGACGTCAAGGGTGCTGCAACCTCTGTCCATTCTTACAATGTGGTATCTCAGAAGTGGTCTGGAAAAATAATGCAAATTTTGGTGCAAGGATGAACTGTAAAGGCTTCAGTGGCCAAAGGGTCAGAGGTCACCATCACCTCCGTCCATTCTAATGATTTCGATGCCACAGGAATGACTTATTTGACACATATCAGGTACTTGCTTTGATTCTTGTCCTTGCATCTTAGTCATCTTAGTTATGGTGAAGACCTGAGGAGAGAAACTGGAGAAAGAGGCATTTAACAAAATAATACATCCCTTCCTGGAAGCCAGGGGTGCCAAACATATGGCCCGTGGGCCAAAACCAGCCCCCCTATGGGTCTAATCTGGCTTGTGGGATGAATTTGTGAAATGCAAAAACTACACTGACAATTTTAATAATCACAGGTGTCAAACTCATTTTAGTTCAGATTCAGATCAATTCAGTCTCAAATGGGTCAGACTAGTAAAACACAATCATAACAACCTATAGATAATGACAACTGCAAATGTTTCATGTTGCTTTGGTGTAAAAAAGTAAGATGACATGAAAATGTTTATGTCTACACATTATCCTTTAACAAAAAATGTGTACAACCTGAACAAATATGAACAACATGAGATGTCTTAAGAGACGTAACATGATCTGTGAGTTGTAATGCACATGTGTAAATGTTAAATTGAGGCATAATATTGTTAAAATTGCAGTTATTTTTCTTAAGAAATTTCAAGTTCATGTTTTTCACATTTTTTAAAGGATAGTTAGTAAATGTAAACATTTTCATAATGTAATTTAATTTTTTTCCCCCAATGTTAGCCTATTATTTTACTGGTTTGGCCCTCTT